>NC_137617.1:19072069-19079569 GCF_963280865.1 Gymnoscopelus braueri
AGGACAGCACAGCTGGTCGGCTGATGAAGCCGCCAGTCTTTATTGAATACCTGTTGGCTGTGCAGCCACATTGCATTTTATCATTTCAACTGGCGGACAGCAAAGATAACATTATAAATATAGATCCGCCTAGCTCACACCATAACAGAATACAAAGGAGACATTTTGATTTGGATTATTGACAATTACAAAAGAACATAGAAGGTTATGCAGCGGAGGAATGGTCGCCTAACACTATGTTTACACAGGCAGTGACTTTGTTGTTGTACGCTGTAAAATCCTCAGTGTTCATTTAAGTCTGATAGTGTACAAATGGAACCAAATGAACCCATGGCCAAGGGTCCATTTACTTTCCACTGCTGCATCTAACTGTAGTAGTATAGCCACTAGTCGACTCACAGCCTGGACGGGTTTGGGTAAGCTTCAGACACATCTAACATGGTTTCACATGGGTGGGTCAACCCCGGCCCACAATAAAATTAATGATTCAGGTCGGGTCGTTAATTAACACATATTTTGTTCGGGTCTGATTGGGTTCGGTCGGGTTTAAATCACATCCTGACCCATCTCACTAATGTTAAAGTACTATGCAGTTGTGGGATGCCCTCGTGATCGATGCCCGTGCGTTTGCTCCCATAGCACAGGTTTCCTGGTAGGGAGATCCTATGCTAGTGACCAGCCATTCTCTTTCTCCTGGCCGCTATCTTCTCACTCGGTAGCCCCGCCCCCCCATACAAATGCTGGTTGGCAATGTGTTCATCCTGGTTGATGTTTAGTACAGCACGTAGGATTCTGGTGTAGAACCAATCCACAGACTAGGCTTCAGGGTCCAGCATTCACAGCCATATAGATGAATGTGTATGAGCAACGTGTATTTTGTGTATGAATTCACAAAATGTAATTTTAATGCAACAAAGGGAAAGAAAACAACAAATGCAAAAAAAAGATCTGATTCTGCATAGTGCCTACACACCGCACTCTTTCTCTGTAAGTGGACAGGGATGCATCAACTAGTATAGGAAAAGTTCAGTGTCCCCATGTTAACTCTAGAGGGATGACAAAAAAACAACATATGGATGGATTTCCCTCCATTTTGCGATTGATAGCAACTCAAGTCAAATAGTTTTTTTATAGCGGCAGAACTCCAGATGAACACTCCTACCCTCTGATTGGCCATCGGCACACTGTTTGCTCATTTGCATGAAGTTGAAGCCTGCTCAAATGTCTTTTGTCGCCAAAAACTCATTGCCAGCAGTAATTTCGCCCTCTGTGTCTCCTCGTCTCCCAGCACTATTTGGAACCGAATGACTCCCGGTGGCTTTGTCTCTGGTTTTTATTGCTGCCGGTATGAGCGCATGGCAGGGTAAGGGGGATCAATAGATCCTTAGCGGTGCATTTCGGTCCTCGTTAGCCCTGCTTCTCCATGTGGCATTGTACATGCTTTCAAAGCTGCATTCAAATAGATTCAAACAAGGGCTGAACCCAACTGTTCTATATCCAGGGAATGTTTGTTTCGGAATCCCTCATTTCATACTCCTAATGGGTGATAAAATAAAGGAAAAACCAACATAAAGTCTCTTAGTAAGGCGAGCCACCAGAACAGCTTCAATGTGCTTTTGACAGAGATTGTACTGGGACTCTACTGGAGGGATGGAACAACATTCTACCAAGAGATATTCTCTCATTTTTGGTGTTTTGGTGATGCTGGTGGAGAGAGCGCTGTATAATGGGTCCAAAATCTCATTCTGTTCATTTCAGCTGACTGTGAGGACGCTGAACGCCTGCGGTGGAACACATCGTCCTTCCAAGTTCCGCTCCTTGCTGAACAGGTGCTCCGATCAACCTGTAGGAGTCGGCAGTTGTGGACAGTAACTAAGTACATTTACCCGAGTCCTGTACTTAAGTACATGTTTTGATCCATGCCTCTGTTTTTGATACTCCTCCGTCTGGTCATTTATTTTTTACCACAGATGGGAATATGTTTTATACTCGTGTCTGGTAACACTAAATTATGTGTTATGGTTGATATTTATGTTTGATAATATCCACTATAACAATTTTTATTGAATTAACAATTTATGTTAACCCTGGAGTTTACCGAACAGGTTCCCAGATTGACCCTGGAGTCCCTATTTTGGGATTCGTTCAAACGCGATGTGACGTCTCATGAGCTTGTAGGCTATTTCCGCTATAGACATATACATATACAGAAATATACAGGGTTTAAAGGAGTAGTTCACCCCAAAAAATCGTATTTCGATCAATAAAAAAATAATTCATCAATCGCCAGTCATCAAATTATTGGTTTAGGAATGCGACAAAAACAAAAAAAAACTTCATGAATTCAAGGCTTCATGGGGTGTGTAATTGATTGAAAATAAGTAATGTTTTGGGTAAACTACTCCTTTAAAGGTAGGGTAAGTGATTTGCTTTGGTTAAAATAAGTGTTAAATAGCTCTATATTCTGATAGTACTCATTGCTATAGAGTGCTTGTTCAGTAAAAGGAGTCTCCTTGTCTCTCCAGCTCTTTATTAAACAGAAAATGCATTTTCGTTTCAGTTTCAGTTTCAGTTTCATTTCCAATTTTATCCAATCAGGATAGAGAACTCAATCAGCTAGATATAGATTAAACAAGTGAAATTGGAAGTGATGACACTAAGAAATGAGCAGGCACAATTGGAACTGGAACACTATAAAAATGAAGCTTAAAAATTGGTACTTTCTCCTGATTGGCTGAGATTTTGACACCTACCGAAAAATGTATTTTCTGTTTATTAAAGAGCTGGAGAGACAGGGAGACATCTGTTACTGAAAAAACACTCTATAGCAATGATTACTATCAGAATATAGTATTTTAACCTTTTAACAAAATACTTTTTGTTTTAACCAAAAAATATCACTTACCATACCTTTAAGTGGTTAAGAAAATGTTCCCCATAAATGTTTTGGGTTTTTTTATTTTTTTACAAATCAAATGCTTTGCACCACCATGTCCTCCTCCAAGGACATCAAAAACTAGGTGAAATTAGCTCAAAGAAATACTCTAAAACAACAGTCAGTTGCTAATGAGTCCCTGGTTGTATTTGTTCTTGGAAAGTAAAACTGTCATCTCACTCATAATCCCCAAATCTTAATGAGCACATAATTAATGGTCTTGTACTATTTTATCTTTGAGAGTTATTGGGAGCAAACAAGGTAGACTGAGTCCCCTGTGTGATGTCATCAGAGGACACTGGATCCTTGTGTTAATTAAAGCTCAATTAAATGATGGGGATGATTAAAATTAGCATCGCCCAAAGCCTTCATGAAGGGTCCTGTTGGGGAAATACAGTTTCCAAACTAATAAATGTGTTTTATTACGCTTAGTAGAGCACATACAGCAGGGATTCATATGAATACGTGTTTTGTGTAAAGACACTTTTATGTATGCAAATGCTACACGCAGTCACAAAAAAACAACAAAAAAACATTGATGAATCATGTTGCCAATTAATAATAAACAATAGAAACCTGTAAAGACTGACGGATGTGTGTGTGGTGCAGAGATCACATCACCTGTCTACAAATTTCGCGCGCGCGTGTGTGTGTGTGTGTGTGTGTTGTGTGTTTGTGTCTCTGTGGATATACTCACACTGAACATGAGGTTGGGCTCTTCATTGAGATTGACCCTGGTGATGACATTTCCTGTGTCTTCCTCCACATCAAATATACTAGCAGAGTATGGATTGATGGCCTCCGGGTCCACCCTATAGCGCACCAGACCAGCTGGAGTGTCCTGTTCATAAAACAAGTACAAGTACTTTTTAGCAGGAGAGAATTTCTTTCATGTTGAGGACAAGAAAAGTCGATTAATAAAATACTTAGAACACATTCCCTTTTTTAGAGGGACACTAGGGTTCATGTGGTTAATGTTAATAGTGTATTAACTATGAGATTTAAATGTTCTAATCAAATTAGGGCATACAATAATATTGTGTTAGGATATTATCCTAATGAAGGCTTATGCTGAAATCTGTTGGCCTGATATGACCATCAGTGAATAGAATTCTGGATTAAGGAAGGTCCCCCAGGAGCATGAAGATTAAGCGATGCTTCATTCTAACAGCTTGATTCTTTGGTGAAAAATCAACCTTGTTTCAAAAAGATATAATATAATGTGAATTAATAAACAGAATAAACACTCCCGGTGTGTAAGGAAGATTCCATATTCGAATATTCCTTCAAATTTAAGAACGTTCGACTATAATAAATAAGGTTTGAATTAAAATAAACTAAAAAAGAATCTGCCGCGCAAGTTCTCACGAGACTTTGGGCGCATGTAGCCTTAAAAGGCAGCTGGTCTCGCGAGATCACAGAGCCGCCAGTCTGCGAGGCAGAAGGGAGTCTCCTCTCAAGGCTTTACTTCATCAGATGACGGAGTCGTACACGAGCCGATCTACAAGTCCATAATGCGTGGCTGATGCAATGCGTTGTGGGCTTGTAGATTAGCTGTGTTTGCCACGAGACACTGTCATACAACGAAGGAGGAATCAACTCCTTGATGTAAACACACAGTCAGACTTCGCCGCAGAGACACACAGTAACCAGCAGCCTTGCTCGGTACTAGAAAGCACACAAACATTTAATCACACAACGTCACTTTAATTTATAAGAAATAAGACAACGAGACTTGACCGAAAAAGCGATGTACAACCGATGTGGATTGTCCCACACGGTAAAACTCCCTCCTTGTCACATATCTCTTGTAGCCTACCTTAATTTAGATTTACTGTAAGCAAAAAACAAATACAGTTTTCATTATAATTTCCCGTTTCATGTCGAGTAAAGATTGTTCCAAATTCCATCACAGCGCAATGAGCACACATCCTTGGAGCGATGCGTCTCCGTTCTCCAGAAATGTCCGGGCTTGTATCTAAACCATACTGCTTTATTAAAACGAAGCAACAGAATAAAATAAGTATGAATCATTCATTTGATCTCGCAAGAGAGCTCGTTTCACAGCACCGACCGCGGCCGGCGCTTATTGGAAAGAAAGAGACTTCTACTGTGTTTGAATTAAGTTTTCCTGCATACAATATTTTATATTAAAAATATGAAAATCGCTAGGCTCGAATGGAACGAACCCACGTGGTGTTTTAAAAGGAATATTCTAAAGTAATTTTTGGCCAATTCTGACAGCCCTAGTAAGGAAGGACCTTTACAGTAAGTCTTGAAGTGCCATCACACTTTTACTTCTTATACAGTTCTTTTTCTCGAGTTACCTGCAAATTAAATAAGACAGTCTGCCACTGTGTCATGTAATATTCAGTCCCCTATAGTTCAGAGATCCAATATCTACTTTAACATGATTTCAAAAGCCCGAGAATGGATTTCCACCCCCCCAGGTGACCGTGGTTGCTTCTTGAAATCCCCAGGAGAACATTTTAATGAGCCTGGGTCCTGATGTGGGAGAGTGGATTTACCTCCGATGCTCTATAGGTTTAGGAACCCTGCTTTAAATAACAAGGAAGGCATTTAAGGTCATATTTACATAAAAACTCATTTTCTGCAGTGCCAGCGTATGATTCAATGTTATGGCTAGCGCATCAGATAAATACCCTTCTCACAGGTTGGGCCGTGGAGAGTTATGAATTTAAGGTCTGACTCATGAGTTTTCAACATTGAAAAAGTATTTTTCTAAACCATTCTCTCAAATATTTACGGGAGAAATTGAACATAAAATGACCATAAATAAGGTTACACGGTTATCTCCCGTTTCCACTGAACTTATATTTTGTAGAGTGAGTCAGCAAAAAGTCAACTACGGGTACACTTTCACACCATCAAAAGATATTTGTACTTCAGAGGTACAGTTTGCTTCTAAAGGCTTCAAATACTGTATAGCCACAAATATCCATGAATATCCAAGGATTTTATCGCTTGTTTACTTACAAAATTAACTGTTAAAAAATACTAATTTGTTTGAGTAGAAAACATATTAATAGACATCCTTTAGAGAAAAAAGTGCTGATGTGTGTCGACGTCTTTAGAGTTTCAAAATAAGCTCTTTAGAGTTCAAAAGAGGCAAACATGACCCAAAAATATCCATACAGTTTGTGCAGCATAAATCAAGTCTTCTGAAGCCAAACGATAACACTGGAAAATATCTATATTTACACCACTGTTGGCATTCAATGCTTCATTACAGCACGACAGTTTTTGAAAAGGTTCGCGCATGTGCACCAAGACATCATACATATAAACGTGGAAGTGTTGTGGTAATTCTTTGCTGTTTTTCCAACTCTGAAGACCTGTTCACCAATGACTGTTGTTCTGGAGAAGGCAGCTACAAAGTTTTGCTGGCAATCTGTGTATGTTGTGTGTATGTTTTCAAATTGGCGAGTGGTGAGTAGATGATAATGACATAATTTTCAAGTTGAATGAACATTCCTTTAAGTGGGCCCAAGGTTATTAGTAATCTGTTTAGCCATAACTTTGTAGAGGTACAGTAGAGTGCTTACACATGAAAATCACAACTCCCTTAGCCAGTGCAGAGAGATTTTGCCTCTTGTTATGTCACTTGTGTAAGCATTTTTAGAGCAGAACACTAGAGTTTAACAATGGTGTGTGTGATCCTGTGTAGAAGGGGGCTGGATGAGCCCTGGGTCAACTCTTAATGTAGTACCAGAGTCACTGGCAAGCACTTAACATTGGCCTGGTTCCAACAGCAAGCCATGTACTTAGGAATCAATTTACGCTAAGTGGCTATATCAATTATGTTATACTTTGGGATAAAGCTTCATCCTATACAGAATAAGAACGGGGCATAGAATGTTACAGAATAGAACAGAATAGAATAAAATGGACAATACTCACTACAGGGTCAGAGTCGTTAGCCATCACCGTGGTAACAATAGTACCCTTGACAGCATTCGGGGCAACCATGCCTTGGTACACTGAGTGGCTGAACACTGGAGTGAAGTCATTCATGTCCTAGACACACGCACGCACGCACGCACGCACGCACGCACGCACGCACGCACGCACGCACGCACACGCACACGCACACACACACACACACACACACACACACACACACACACACACACACACACACACGTACGTCACTAAAGTACACAATATAAGCAATAATACAGGAAGGAAAGTGATATAATGTGATATATTGGCTCTGGTGTGCTGAGGCCGAAGGCGGCACACCAGTTCATTTATTCGCTCTCTACAAGCGGTCAGTGACTTCGCCACCCACACACACACACACAAACTATCCAATTCTCTCTCTGCTGTCTCTCTCCATTAGTCCGACAGGCATAAAGGTGCCATAGAGTGGCAGACATTCAATAGCTGGTTAGAGGAAGAATTAGCATCAGACATGGACCAAGGCACTTTAACAAAGAGACGTGTGGGCATGCAGAGCGATACAGTATGCAAACAGGCACATACTGTAAGGCCATTCCAGAAAATGAAACGATACAAAAAAAGGCTCGCACATCTCAGTGCCT
>NC_137617.1:19084569-19132069 GCF_963280865.1 Gymnoscopelus braueri
AAATGTATGGGAAATGTGTTAATTTTACTGATATATCATTTTAGCTCACCTAGAGGGGAGAAAATGTAAAAGGTGTCTCACATTACCCCACTCTCCCCTATGTTCTTGGCATTTTCTACAATGTTTATGACATAAAAAGTAAAACATATGCAATGTAATATTAGATTAAAATATGTTTAAGTATTAAACTTAGACACTTAGGGTAAAGTGAGACAGCGTCCGACTTTACCCCAAGCCATTTGTCTCACTTTACCCCACAGCCACATTTTGGTGAAAAGGACCACTTTTAGAAATTCTGGCTAATCTACAATTAGCATTAATCACATGGATGTATAGGTTTGTAGTTCATCAACATGCATGACATTTTTTTTTCTTTTCTACCTGAATCAATTTTCTTTGACACAACAGCTGATTATGTTGACAGCCCAAAAAATTACTTTTACATGCAAAAAACATATTTTAGTGAAAAAAACATGCTTACCACAACACAATGAGGTCCTCTCCTCCATGGTAAGTGGGAAATGGGAGGGGCTTCAAAATCTAATGGTCATATGACCACACAGGTGTTGTGGTCAGGTGATAAGGGGGGTGTCTCACTTTACCCTGTGTCTCACATTACCCCACTCTCCCCTACTGTAGGGTTTTAAGTGGTTGTTAAGTTACAATCAACCGTGGGGATGATGACATTAGCACCGCTCCAACTGACCTCTCTGTCCAGTGGTACCGCAGTGGTGATGGTCCCATTGGTATCGATGTTGAAAAGGTTCCGGTGGTTCACCAGACGATAGTGGACCTGACCACTGATGCCAAGGTCTGGGTCTGTAGCCTAGAGAACACACACACATACACAGGCACGCACGCACACACATACCACACACGCACGTGCACGCGCACGCGCGCGCACACACACACACACACACACACACACACACACACACACACACACACACACAATGAGCTTTTTTCAAGATAAAAACAACGTCAGTTTGCATTAATGTCTGCATATGTATCTTTAACTTTATTAAGTTGTGAGGTTTTTTCATTGGAGCTTGTGTAATTGTGTGAACACGCACGCATGTATGATGTGTTTGAAAATCGTTAATTGCGTCACACTTTTACTTGAGTGCGAAGCAAGTGTGTGTCTGTTTTCAAATCCTTGGCTTGTATAAAATTCAAAACATCAACTTTATTTAATCGTTTCTGTTTTGTGCGAGAGTGTACATCCATTAAACGTGACCAAACTGTATTAAAACTTTACTTTCTCTTATAAACTATAACAAGTTAACGTGGATCAGACTTTTAAAAAAGTGTGTGTGTGTGTGTGCGTGTGCGTGTGCGTGCGTGTGTAATGCAGATCACTTCAATGTGACTAGCGTTTTGAACCAGTGCATATTAAGTGTATCATTAACTATGGGCTGCACTCTGCTCTGACCTTTTCACAACAATGGGCTTCTGTCATTAAAACCCTGCTCATTATCTATACTCAACACAGGAAAAATAACTGCGAGCTCCCTTGTAGATCAGACCTTAAGTCTACCTATTTTAATCATTTTAATTTTTTTACTTAGTATATCTCTGTACTTTTACCTTTATACATTTTTTGTTCAATCCCTGTAAACTTAACCCATACTGTACCTAATCAGTTTTTCTTGCTTACTAGCTCAGATCACCAGGGCTGCCCCCTTATATCGATTATTCGGTTGGTTTGGTGTTAGTTGACCAAGATATTGTTAGCGTTTTTTTGTGTTTTATTCATCATTGTGAGTTAACTTCCTGAAAAATGTATAGTAGTTATAATACTTAACATTTTACATTGCACTGATGCATTTTCCATATTTGTCAATTAAATCAACAAATCCATTTGAAAGAAACCTTGACTATGACAAAAAATTATGCAATCTGATTGGTTGATAGCTGTGGTATAATAACCATATACCACACAGCTATGGTGTCTTTGTACAGTTCTACTGTATACATGAATAGGAAAAGACAAGAGCTAACAAAATAATTATCAATCTGCACAAATGTCACAAGGTACAAACAATGAATGGCTCTAGTGGAGGCGTCAGTACGGAGGAGTGGAGAGAGCAGCACATATAAATTCACCCAAAAAAAGAATAAAAACTAAAAAAATACACAGGCAGAGCTGCACAAAGATCATATTGACAAAAAAAAAGAAGACAAAAACAAAAAAGATCTAAATAGAAACGTTGCATAGCAACTGCCTTGTTTGCGCAGTCAGGAACTACTTTCTTGGGTATTAATTGGGATGTGTCTATCATGTTGTGATATTTGGTAGCCATTTTATAAAAGCAATAACTCACTTTAGATTATCATATACTCAACATTATGAGTTAAATCTATTGTTCTATCCCTCTATTATTAACTTCACCTTACTCCAACATTATCCCATCAAACAGAACAAAAAAGACAACAAACAAACACAACGCAAACACAACACAAAACAACGCGACCAGAGAACAGCTGAGGACAACAGAGCTGTGTGTGTGTGTGTGTGTGTGTGTGTGTGTGTGTGTGTGTGTGTGTGTGTGTGTGTGTGTGTGTGTGTGTGTGTGTGTGTGTGTGTGGCGGAGTGGGGGGGGGGGGTAATGTTATCAGTCTGAGCTTGGGTAAGCAGGACTTCGGGTAACGACAACATTAGTCAGGAGCTGGATCAATTTAAAGTTAATTAGCACTTACAGTATATTGTAAGTGGGACAGACACACACACACACACACACACACACACACACAGTGTATGTTGTATATATATAATCTATTCTCCACTCTTACTGTCCACACACACACACACACACACACACACACACACACACACACACACACACACACACACACACACACACACACACACACACACACACACACACACACACACACACACACACACACACACACACACACACACACACACACACAGCTTAGAGATTGATGTTGGTATATTTGTGTTGGGAAAGTCTATATTGTATTGCTGCCTGGTTGTCAAACAGTGTTGTAAATTTAATGGAGTATGTACTGTAGAAGCATCTCTGATTATCTGCAGTTTAGTTCAAGGTCTGTTCTCTTCTGAAAGAGCGGAGAACGGACAGAATGAAAGGAGGAGAAAAAAAGTGTGTGCGCGTGTGTTCAGTGTGTGTTATTTATAAGCATAGAGGAAGCTGTAGAGACACATTTGCTGTGTGTACTTTTCCTTTCATTTACCAAAACTTCCGTCCTGTGCCAAACAGGGTAATTGGTTTTAAAACTACACAGCAAAAAATATTGACATAAAAAGAGTAAGCCCTATATACTTTGTCATATGGCGAATAGCTATTTTATTTATATGTTTCGCCTAATGACATGCTCAAAATAAGGGCATCAGGTTGAAAGTGATTCAACGTTTTGCTTGTGTTCTCTTCTCAAGTTCTGACCAAGAAGTTACCACAAACGATACTCAATGTACGCTACTCAATGAACGCATCAAATTGCATTTCACGAGAGGCTTTGGTAAAACATGGCCAGTCAGTTTCTCATACCTGTGAAATACATCAAAGGACTCTGAAAAGGTGTGTTTCAGGTAGCTACGGCAACACTGTTTTCTGCACAACTTAGTAAGAGCACACTTTGGAAATGAGATTGATGAGGGATAGGGGCTCCAAGACACTGCTGGATTTAGATGCTGATTTTACAGTAATAATAATAAGTTAGTCCCCACTTTTTGGAGGTAAATTTGTCACCGTATATTTGCACATATGTGAACTTTGTCCTACGCATTTAGCATTGGGGGCTAGTACAGCGCCCGTGGAGCAGTTAGGGGTTAAGTGTCTTGCTCAGATACACTTCAACACATAGACAGAGCGAGCCAGGGGACAAACTGGTGACCTTCCGATTCCCAGACGGCCTTTCTTCCCAATTAGCTATGTCTGCCCTTATACAGTAGCTTGTATGTATGTGTGTGTGTGTGTGTGTGTGTGTGTGTGTGTGTGTGTGTGTGTGTGTGTGTGTGTGTGTGTGTGTGTGTGTGTGTGTGTGTGTGTGTGTGTGTGTGTGTGTGTGTGTGTGTGTGTGTGTGTGCATACACACGTATTTATGGACTTTCTTAACCTCTCTCCTCGTCTCCATGCTTTTAACCCTGCTGTCCTTTTATTCTTCTTCAAGACGAGCAAAAATAGTCTATCTACAAGCTATTTGTCGTACAACAAAGCATATAGGGCATAAGTGGTTCAATTGTATCTCACCTACTCGCTCTACCTTTCTGTATCTGTTTCTCTCTCTGTGTCTCACTCCTCCATTCCTCCCTCCCTCCCTCCCTCTCTCCCTCTCTCCCTCCCTCCCTCTGTCCCGTGAACTGGTGTAATACCAGGCACAGTAACAACGGTAAAAACATCATCATCATCAACCACAACAAAAGAGAGCAGAACAGAAACAAAATGGGATTTGTGTCCATCATGGATTATGTCTCATCCTGTGCAACACACACTGACAAAGGAAACCTGTAATACAGAATTTTTACACTCTGAGTTAAATGAACACAGGATTTTACTGTGTACCCCACTCCCTCCCTCCATCTTAAGACTTGCTCTGTTCTTTTCTCATGTATCTCCCTCTGTAATTACAATATCCGTGACAGCGATAGAAGCAGATGTTCCTGGAGCTAAATCACTGTGTTGGGTCATCGACACAAACGTTATGTCTGTGTGCACGTCCTGTTGTCGGTGTGCTGTATTTTTGTTTGTCTTTTTTTCATTTAGCCATGCCTTTAGATAATCTACTGCCACTGCTAGCCAAATGTCTACAATGGGAAATTACATTAGCGGTGGTGCGTGCGTGTGCGTGTGCGTGTGTGTGTGTGTGTGTGTGTGTGTGTGTGTGTTACCAATTTTCACTGTTGTGTGTGAATGCCTATAGCTTTAAGCAAACACATATTGTATGGGCTGTTCACACTTTCTACAGCCTGAAGTGCACTCTGCACAGTTTGACTGAGTAACATTCACTTAGAGTCGAGTACTTTGTCCACCATTGATGACCATGCACCGCCCAAATAACCCGAAAACAAACAGCCATTTGTAGGTTCATGATGGCCATGCGCTTCCCAAATAACCCCCAAAAACAAACAAGCAAAGTGACTCCATCTGCCCTCAAATTCTAATTCGTCTCAACATAGTCAGATGCAGGGAGCAGCCAATCTACTCCCAGTCTCTCATTTCATCTCAACTCTTTTTTTACCTCCCTCTGCTTTTCTCCCACGTCTCTTTCCATTCTCCACCTCGTTTATTTACTTCCCGTCTCTCCTCTGGCTCGTCCCCTTCCTCTATCATTCTCCCTTTCTTTCCTTCTCATCTCTCTCTCTCTTTCTCTCCCTCTCTCTCTCCCTCTCACTTCCGTGGTTTCCTCTTCTCTCTCCTCGCTCCTGCCTCGGCCCAAGGTCAGGTCCATTCATTCCCGCTGAAGTCTGTTTAAAACCAGCAGGTACCGACCTTCGCTTGGATGGTGGCCCAGAGCCGTGCCATGTACAGGCCGCTGAGGGATCACGCCGTCTGTTTGGGTTTGGAACGCGTCCAAGGGCCCTTGAAACGTAGAACGTTCAGGTTTGGAATACTTTCAAGTGTCCTCTCTAAAGATTGGATTTTGGATTATGGGGATTTTATTTGAGGTTTTATGACCTGGAATGGTCTCCGTGGTGCCGAATGGTCTCCGAGGGTGTGTATTAAGTCTGTTGTGCATCCACATGTCTGGTTTAAGGATCATGGAGAGATTCAGGAGTTTGGAACGGTGCCCAACGACCCAAAGGAGCATCACGTTTTGTTTTTTTTTTGATCTGTCAAACTGTCAGAAATATCAAAGACCCGTCCACATGGGTGCATAAAGGCCATTTACTAACCTTGGAACTAGAGCAAGTACACAACCAGGACAGCGTGATGGACATTTACAACCTGTCAAAGTGTCAGGTTTACCAAAGACCCCCTACAAACTAGGTGCACAAGGGCCATAAATTCAAATTGGAGAAGGTCCAAGGGAGCATGTTTTGAGATTGAAACTTGTCTAAGTGCCATATTTACTGTATCTATGAGCACTGACTGAGGGAGTACAGGAGCCAGGTATTGGGTTTGGAAAAACTCCAAAATGCCAGTGTAATTCTTGTAATATTTTTTTTGGCAAGGAAAAAGAACCCCCCCCCCCACACACACATCTCTTCGCCGAAAATAGCCGAACTACGACTTCACAATCCCTAGAATAAAGACACTAGGGTTCAAGTAAATCAAATACATTTTAAGTACTGTACGTGTTAATCCACAAAAAAAGACACACAGAAATGCATGTAGTCACAGAGATATGCGTACACGCACGCACGCACGCACGCACGCACGCACGCACGCACACATGCACACATGCACGCACGCACACATGGCACGCAAACAAACACAAACGCTCCTGTGGGCATAATAATTTATAGTCCTAATTACAGCCCAACCAGGATTAACTAAACAATGTTAATGGTCTCTGGTCCCTAGCACATTAGGAGGATTACTCTAGGAGCCTTTGTGAGCCTGCGTGCTGTGTGGTGTGTGGGATGAGACAAGACACGGTGACCCCCACACACAGTATTACTGTATGCTGGCCTTCTATGCTCATCATCAGCATACACACACCATTCTCATCCGTTCTGCAACACAACGATCTGTGATGCCACATTAGAAGCAACACAAGGACCGTTTAAATTGTACTTATAGTCAAATTGTGCACCTGGTAGACATTAGCACACATACCACGACAATAACAACAGCACTGGCTGATCGGATTCAACAACCAGTGGTGGGAGAAGTACTCGATTGTTTTACTTAAGAAAAAGTAGCAATGCCACAATGTAGTAATACTCCTGTATTAAATGTCTTTTTTTTAAATACTTAAGTAAAAGTATTGGCAACAAAATGTACTTAAAGTACCAACATAATACACATTTTTTGAAGATATTTCAAAATGTGTGAAATCTTCTTGAGAAGAGCAGATCTACAATAATCAGAATCATCTTCATTGTCACATCACAGTTTTTCAGATGTAAAGTGGGTGAACATTTTGTGCAAGCTCCACCGTTTTTGTTGTTTTCAGGAAGAGAATATAAAAAGAAGAGGGTTGTAGATCTGCTCTTTTCGAAAAGCTTAAGTATGGATTTTTTACTGATTGATTTATTATGAATTATTATTAATTATGAATGCAATTCTGCAAAGTAACTAAAGTTTTCAATCATTGCAGTAAAAAGCACAATATTTGCCTCCGAGATGTAGCGGAGACAAAGTAAAATGTGTCGAAAAATGTAAATACTCAAGTAAAGTAAAAGTTCCTCAAAGTTGTACTTAAGTGGAGTACTTCAGTAAATGTACTTTCCACCACTGGATTTGAACAAAAAGAAACATGCTCTGAGAATAACACACTGATTAACTACTGTGCTAAGTGGGAACCACTGGTCTATGACATACAGTATGACTGTTTGGGCAAGTTTTCAGCCTGATTCATTTCCTTATAGACAAATTGGCTCTGAAAGAGTCTAGCTGAGGACATCATACATGCCCAAATTTGGGCAATCCGAACCCCTTTGATTTCCATTATAAGTGATAAAGTAAAAGTTGAACATTTCAAAAAGATATGTAATATGTAAACAAAACATTGTTAGCCTTGTGACAGTGTGCACAAGAAATGCAGCACTGATCAGTCCAGAGCAGTTTGTGAAATTAGCTCCGGTGTGTGTGTGTGTGTGTGTGCGTGTATGTGTGTCCGTACCTTGACCTTTCCAACAAAAGCGTGATTCCGTTCCTCTGCAACAGTTAGGTTCACTGGCAGTGAAGAATTGAACAGTGGGTCATTGTCATTAACATCTGTCACCACAATGATCACCGTCGCTGTTGAAGTCTGAAAACACACACACACACACACACACACACACACACACACACACACACACACACACACACACACACACACACACACACACACACACACACACACACACACACACACACGATATGGAGGATATGCATTATTGTTGTTGTGAAGGCATTACATATGTGGAGTCATACTCACAGTACAACAAAGGCACCATATGGGAATTTCGTGTCTACATGAGTCTTGTCTTGACCTTTGCAAGACTATACTTGCACACAAAGTACAAGGACAACAGGACCTCACATACTATTGACACTGAAGAGGGCTTGTACAACATACGTATACTGTATCCCAGAGACAGTATGCTATATGCAAACCATGTCTGTCTGTGCACAAGCTCTGGACCACACATCACTGTCTATATATATGTAAATTCACCACCGTCTTGCAGCGTGGATGCAGCTTTGGAGTACCCTGTGGTTAGTGAAGAAGGGTGTATTGGTCCTGTGTACCGTTGTTCCACTGACTACATTAACTCCCAAACCGCTTCGCAAGGAGACTGTTGAATAGACTAATAGACGGCTTTGCGGTATGATTGAGGTCACACTGAAAAGGAACACATTTTAATGGAGAGGAGAGAGAGATCCCATCTTCGTGTTCACAATTCACAAATAACTTTTTTCCCCCCACCAACTCTTCCACATGTTTGACTAGTAATCAAAAGGCCTAATTTTAGCAATTAATGGCACTCACATGAAGATTGAAAAGAATTAATCACAGTTTTCAACTCACTGTGATGCTATTTCACTGGTGGCCATTAGTGCCTGTACCCCGGTCTCTAACGGACCATATTCTTTGCTAATTAACTCCTTTATCCTCCCTAAACCCTTGCTATTGTCAGTGTATTATGGCGCTAAGTGGTGCACTTAGCAAGTCATGCTTGATCAAGAACACACATGGGAAAATGGTGGGACATTCATTTCCCCTTCCGAAATGGATGCTAGTTGTATGTCCAAAAAAGAAAAACGAATCTTAAAACAAAAACCTGTTCTCTATTCTCAAAATGTCTACTCCTTCACAAACTGCTTCTACTTTATAGTAAGCTGAGGCAAAACCTGCAGCATCTATCTACATATCCTAATGTTGTGGAGTTCCTTATTTGACTTTCATGAGTGTGTGTGTGTGTGTGTGTGTGTGTGTGTGTGTGTGTGTGTGTGTGTGTGTGTGTGTGTGTGTGTGTGTGTGTGTGTGTGTGTGTGTGTGTGTGTGTGTGTTTGTATGTGCACGGGTGGGTGGGTGGATGGGGGTGCTGAAGATTTCACTTGTAAGAAAGTTAAGGAGACAGTGGAAACAGAAGGAAGGATAAATGCAGTACGCCACAAATTACAAGTGTCTATATCAGTGTCTGTATCAGACTTCCAAAACAGTGTGCTGAGGCACACTGGTGTGCATTTGTGTGTGAGATTTTGTCTTGCCCATTGCCGTGGCTTGGTTACTAAAAGTTTGAAAAACACTGGTCTATACGATAAAAGAGAGAGAAAGAGAGGACAGCAGAAACAAGATTGCCAATGCAAAAGAACCTGAATATCAGTGTGGGTGGTGGGGTGTGTAGGCTTGTGGTCACATGACATGACACACACACGCACACGCACACACACAGGTGTGGGGGATGACCGATATCCTGTATCCTGTGTGCATCAACAGATTGATGCACAGCAGATGTGAAATCACACCCAGCTCAGAGTCCAATTAGTTTGGATTCAGGCCAGGTGTGACTGCTTAAATCAGTCACACCTGGCCTGGGTCAAACAAGTTGGACTCAGAGCTACAGTAGGTGTGACTGGACACCTGTTGTGCATCAAATTAATTAATGCACAATGGATAACTCAGCCATCCCCACACACATTCAGGAGGGGGAGACAGACACACGTTTATGTGTGTTTCCTTGTGGCCATCTACCACATCATTACAACAAAAGGCATGGCAAGCAATGTGTGGTCATGGGAAATAAAGATACATTTAAAAATAAACCCCCTTGGCTGTCATCTGTCCTTCCTTTGAGCCTGTCACATATGCATATTTACTGTGGGATAGTAGAGACAGCCAACTGAAGGCACATTATGAGGAAGGACTGCAGCACAGGTCTCCAGAGCTGGACTCAAACCGGAGGATGTTACGATTATGGGGTTGGCGACTGGAACACTGTAACTACTTGAAATGAAAGTAGATTTAAGGGTCACGGCTAAATCACGATTATTGAAGCTGAATAGATACTGCATATCTAAGCATTAAATTGCTTCAATAGCGCAACGTAGCGGTACATTGTATATTAGCTGTACATAATTGTTAGAGAACTTTATTTATTTTACAAAATCTGTCTATACATGCATGATGTGCAAACTTAATGAACACGTGATTGTACATAAAGTATCTGTAACCAACACGGTTATTGTTATGACAGGAGTGGTGTGGAAATAAAGCAACGGTACAGTACACAAATGTACAGTATAACATGAAATGTTTAATGTGCAGGGCCTTTCAAGTGGGAAATTAAGTAGCCTATATTGTCCTGGACTGCACCAAAGTGAAGCTACTTTCCACAAGCAGTACAGGAGCTATAGCTTACAGCACCAGCTTGTAAGAGCTCCTCCATTTGTGGCAATATGATGGATTCAGTGGCCAAATAGCCAATTAGGCACTTTGTAGTCTGACGCTCTCACAACAGGACATTTAATAATAGGGACGCGCGTGTGTGTGTGTGTGTGTGTGTGTGTGTGTGTGTGTGTGTGTGTGTGTGTGTGTGTGGGGGGACAACCTAAGGCCTTGAGAGTGATACTGATTAATGGGCCTGTATAAGGCAACAAGACCCCAATCTCCTCTACTTTTTCTGTCTTCCTGTCTCTCTGTCTTACTGTCTCTTCCTGTTTTTGTCTGTCGGTCTGTCTGTCTGTCTGTCTGTCTGTCTCTATTTATTTCTGTCTCTCTCTCTCCATGTCTCTCTGTCTGTCTGTCTGTCTGTCTGTCTTTCTTTCCAGTCCTCCTCCTCTCATTTTCCTTCCTCTGCTGCTCCTCAGTTTGCCTATTTCTCATCATCCAAACAAGACGGTTAATTATGCAAGATACATTTGCAACCATTTCCACACTGCAAGACCTTTGGGCAGGAAAGATTATACTAATGGCCCATAGTGCCTGGGTGCATGTCTTCTTTAAAGGTGGAATTCTTCACTTCTCAAATAGCCACCTGATGTTGTTTCTCCACCCCCCTCCCAGCGTGTCTGAGTCTATATTGCTGTGTGTGTGTGTGTGTGTGTGTGTGTGTGTGTGTGTGTGTGTGTGTGTGTGTGTGTGTGTGTGTGTGTGCGTGCGTGCGTGCGTGTGTGTGTGTGTGTGTCTGTGCACACTGAGAAGGTCAGAGTATTCAAATAAAAATTCCTCCCTTTAGGGAACCTTGAACTTTACCTCCCATTTCACTGACACGTGAGGTAAGTGGAAGAGGAGAGAGGAGATAAACCAGCCTTAATAATTCAACTGATAGTTGGTCAATAGAGAGAGAGGAGGAAAAGAAAAGAAAAGAAACAGAAGCGAGGAGAAGAGTGGAGAGGTGAGGAGCAGCGAAGAAAAGAGCAGAGAAGAGCAGAAGAGAAAAGGAGCAAGAAGAGGGAGAGAGGAGGAGTAATAGCAGGGCAGAGAGATAGCAGGGCGAGTTTATTTCTTTGTTTATTTGCATCTTTATTTGTCTTTCATGTGAGAACGATGGAAGATTTGACTTTCAAAGAAGGAGAGAGCGTGAGAGAGAGATGGGGTGACAGGGATAGGATAGGGAGAAAAAAGGCAGCCATTAGTGTGAAGTCAAAGATGATATATGGATCTGTGTGTGTGCGTGTGTATGTACGTGTGTATGTACGTGTGTGTGTGTGTGTGTGTGTGTGTGTGTGTGTGTGTGTGTGTGTGTGTGTGTGCATGCGTGCGTGCGTGCGTGCGTGCATGCGTGCGTGCGAGACAGACGGAGGGAGCCTGAGATACAATATGGAGACTGTACCCTGCAGTATCAAGCATAATCACAAATCTACCACAGAAAGGTCTAGTAATAAGCTAGTGGCAGAGAGGAGCGAAGAGAGAGAGAGAGAGAGAGAGAGAGAGAGAGAGAGAGAGAGAGAGAGAGAGAGAGAGAGAGAGAGAGAGAGAGAGAGAGAGAGAGAGAGAGAGAGAGAGAGAGAGACTCACAGCAACAGATTGAGAGTTGGGGCAAGATGGGGATAAATTGCGGAAGAGAGAGACAGAGAGAAGCAAAGTGGGAGGACACACGGAGGAACATTTTCTAAAGAGCTCTGGTACATAACAGCCAGGCCATCACAGTAAACTTGGACGGTCCATTTTGGTCCTTTTACTTGCTGTATACTGTGCAATAATGATTAACTATGGAATGAATACAGACAAAACAAAAGGGCACCCTTGGGGTACAAACCCATTTCTCTCCAATAATACAGTTTTGAGTGTCTATTTAATATTTCCAGGGGCCTGTACTACTGTAGCTGGGTCCACAATGCACATATTTACTGTCTGCACTGTCAACAGACTGAACCATAAAGATGTTTGCTGAAAGGCATTAAGAGGCTCGCAGCCATTCTCATAACATTTTTATTTTCCACTGTTTAGAATCAAAGTCAGTAGCTCTTTTACTTTGTGATTTGTTATTTTAGGGCAAGCATCTGGCCATTCCTGCCAGTGAGCAGGCAATAAACTACTGAAACCCTATTCAAAGATTTTCAAAAATAGCAGATCTACAAGCTCACAACGTGTCGCAATGCGTCATAGGCTTGTAGATCTGCTGTGTCTGAACATTTTTGAAAGTTGTGGAAAAAAATCTCTGCCTATGACATGCCCAAAATTGGGATGGCAGGTTGTAAAGTGGTTAAACTTCACTGGGTACACAGAATGATGCACTGGAAAGCAACTGGTGTGCATGTGCATGTGTTGTAAGGAATCTTCTTACCCCATCAGGATGTCCGTCTGAGGCTGTAATCACCAGGGTGTAGAGGTCCAGGGACTCCCTGTCCAGAGACTGGGCCAGGAGGAAGTGTCCTGTCCTGGACAGAGAACGCACAGAGAGGAGAGGAATTAGAATACAAAATAACAGAGGGCAAGGGGGCAAACAGAAGTGGAAAAAAGATTAAGTACAAAAGTACCCATAAAGACACTTATTGAAATGATCGTGGCTATAGTGGTGACAAATCATTGTTGAAGTACCCATAATCATAGTTAAAGCTGCAATCCGTAACATTTGTATCCTACGAACTTGCATCTTCTGCATGAAAGACCAAATTTCTCCCGCTTGAGCTTGGCTAGGGGAGACAGACTAATTCTATGGTTATTACAATGATACAATAGAGTGTGTGAGAATGCTGACCTCTCATGAACAAACATTTCCCACCAAGCTTTCAATTGATTTGTTTGTCTTTGTTATGGATGGAAGATTTACACAATAACTGGGACGCATGCCTTTTAAGCTGCTTTCATTATTTAGAAATCATTTGAGACGCCCAGTTTGAAAAGATATCACCTGAGCATCGGCGTTCTCATTATGTGTGCATGTACGAGCAGAGTCAAGGATGCTGCAAAGCCTTTCTTTGCCTATTATGTAAAAGTACAACTCAGGGCATGTTCATGGGCGCAATGGCATGAATAGCAATGGCACGCACGTGCACACACATGCACGCACGCTGGACTGTGAAGGATTTTCAAGTGGGATGTTAGCACACACACATACACACACACGCACACGCACACACACACACACACACACACACACATTGTACTTTATCTAAATGCATGTACTTTCCTGACCATCAGTGTTACACATTAACCTTGGCATCATTATTTTGGGCAAAGTTTAAAACGAAAAGAAAAAAGAAAAGAAAAATACACAACACTATTTTCACCATGGTGTGTGACGAAAGACCTTGGAAAAGTAGGATAGAGGAAGAGAGACATTGAGGGAGAGAGAGAGTGTGAAAAGGGAAATGAGAAGAGTGGGTGGCATTTCTATTTTAAAAAGGGTTTCACACAAATCATTGGCATTACTTTTCATTTGTGTATTGTGTGGCATGTTGTGTGTATTATGTGCAATGTGTCTGAAAGCATGTGAACATGCAAGTTTGTTGTGTGCATTACTGTGCATATATATGCATGTGCATGTGTATTATGCATGAGTGTGTGTGTGTGTGTGTGTGTGTGTGTGTGTGTGTGTGTGTGTGTGTGTGTGTGTGTGTGTGTGCACACACATGTGCAATGGATAAATGTTCAATCTTAGAATCTTCTAATCACTGCCTGGCCTGATTGAATCACAAGTATGCGAGTGCTCGCACGCGCGCGCCGCGCGCGCACACACACACACACACACACACACACACACACACACACACACACACACACACACACACACACACACACACACACACACACACACACACACACACACAGTCTAAGGGCTCTAGGGATATGTATTCATTAATTGCTCATTAAATATGTATTTCTGATCCAGGGGATAGATTCTATCTACATTTCTGGGGGAAGAAAAAAAAATACAGAGAGAGAGAGAGAGAGAGAGAGAGAGAGAGAGAGAGAGACAGAGAAATAATGAGTCAAATAATTGATATAAAATATATGAAGGAGAAAGGGCCCTATCGTACGCCCGGCGCTATCCCTTGGCACTACCCGCTATCCATTCATTACACGCAAGGCAGCTGGTATCGTGCCCAGGGGTGTTTTTTTTGTGGCGGAACACTATTTTAATGACGTTTATTTTACCTTAATGTGTGATTAATTTTATTTAGGTTTACAGGTGTATAGATAGTAGGAAACATGTTTGTTGAAATGAAAAAGTTGTTTACTTAGTTTTAATCTTTGTAAATCTTCTCAAGGAATGCCTTGAATTATATATTATAACATTCTAAAGTTTGCTTTGAACAAAGTATCTTTCTCTTCTTCGACGGTGGCTGAGGCATTCTTGTTGTGAGCAGATAGGATACTGGCAGCACTGGGCAGCAGTACTGTAGCCAAAATGCTGTATATTTTATTCCAAGGCAATCAATGTCGGACTGCCTCTTCCATGATGGGCAGAGAGGGAGATCGTGTACGATAGCACTGGGGATAATCCATTGCGCAGCCTGCTCTTACAGACAATGGCACCTGGCACGTAGCCTGGGATCCAGCCTGCTTGCTACGTTCGGCGTTTTTTTCTTCTCACTTCGCTTCACAGTCTGGAAAGCCTCCTATCTCCGAGTAAAAACAGCTCCGTGGCTTCTGATTGGTCTCGAGTCACTTCCTGACTTGCCTACGCAATGGAAATACGATTCAAATACTGTAGGACCCTGGCCAGACTGAGTAGGGAAGTGAGAAAAAGACGAACGTAGCGAATCAGGCTGGATTCCAGGCTACCTGGCACGCTGATTGGTTTCAATAATGTAACGCCCAAACCACACCTATGCATAATGTAAGGGGTAGCGCAGGTGTTTTAGGGATATGGCTGGTGGCGCAAGATAGCAACATGGCCGTGGGAACGCCCCTTGCGCAATGCTAAATCCCATAGTGGGTATTGAACCGATGTGCAAGATAGGGCCCATAAGAGTCCACCAGTAGCCACTAAAGGCTGGCAAGGTTTGTTGAAGGGAGGCATTAGAAGAAAGGTCATGGGGTCATCAAAATCAGTAGGGTTCATCCAGCAATCTGCATAGATTATGTTTATGTTTATGTTTATTAAAGGATCCCCATTAGAGTCACATGACTGAGCCTCTAGTCTTCCTGGGGTCCTGAGATGTATTGTGTGCAAAGTATATATTATGCTCCGGGGAACATGAATGCACTTGGAGAGATTCATGGCAATAGTGAATTAGATTGCCAGATGACAACAATGTCTAGCCCAGAACCCACACGCTCTTTCTTTTTGCACTCTCGCCCACACAAAATGTGCATGTGCCAGTAGTGTGAAGTAGGTCTGCTACTGTGTAGCAGTAACACAGGTACAACATACATACATGCATACATACATACATACATACATACAGTACAATGAACTACTGCAAGTATCTTAACTACCCTTAAAAGCGAACTCCACCGTGTTAAATGTGTTTTTGAAGCTTAACCGTGAAACCATGAAAACCCTGGTGGTGCCTTGCACTCTGCATAGCTCTGCATTCATGTTTTTACAACCAAAATCTGGTTTTCAGATGAGCACTCACTGAAACCTGGTTTGACTGAGGGCACACTAACAGAGGGTGTTTGCATGGCGCGATGTCACGCAATCAAAACCTCATCAAAGACGAGCATAATACCTGGTACGTGGCTGTCCCACAAGTTATCCATTCAGAATTCAGATTAAAAAATATCAAAAGTAGCAGATCGGCAAGCTCAAAATGCGTCGCTTCGAGCTTGCTGATCTTCCAGAGGTTTCTGCCCGACAGCAACGATATGCTTGTCTTTCATGAGGTTTTGAGATCCCACCATGCAAACACCCTCTGTTAGTGTGCCCTCAATCAAAACGCTTTTCAGTGCTCATCTGAAAACCAGATTTTGGTTGTAAAAAAGAAAACATGTTAATGCTTTAGAGATATGCAGAGTGCAAGGAACCACCAGGGTGTTCATGGTTGAGCTGCAAAAACACATTAACCGCAAAAATAAATAATTGAAAAATGTAATAGCTATTTTCAACAGTGAATGCAAAATTATCGTGGTTTTGTAAGCTAGTTTTTACCGGTTTTCTTTTTTGTACATATTTGACTGCAAAATTTGAATTGTTTGAAAGGTTTTATAAGTTATCCTTGCTTATATGTATGTATAACTATTTCTAACAGCAAATAAACAATGGTTGTAGTTTTGTAAGCTAGTTTTCTTTACGTTTTTATATATTTGACTGCAAAATTACAATGTGACACAGCCCTGTTTACACTTTTTTTTTTTTTTTAATTGCTCATACATTTCTTAGTTTTGATTTGTTTACACTTGCTTTGGTAAAGTCAACGTATGTTTCTCATGCCAGACGCCCACCCCAATGATGCCCATGACATACAGACAATGCAATCAGAACACGGCAGAGAGAGAGAGAGAGAGAGAGAGAGAGAGAGAGAGAGAGAGAGAGAGAGAGACTTTGACTTTTAAAAAACCTTTATTTACACGTTGCTAAAAACACAGGTTCTCACGTTTTTACATCTTCTCAGTCAACATTCACATTATGAAATGACAAGCCTTCTACCTGAAGATTAATCCAAAACATAACCCCTCATCCTCAACTGAGCAGATTACATCATTATAACACCACTGCTGCACAAAAGTGTCCAGATTTTTCATCTCCTTGAAAAACTTAAAATCTATCCATACCCTTGACCTTACCAATGAGATAAACACACTGACTAGGTCCTGCATCACTTCCCTCTCTATCTTGTTTCTTCTTGTCAAATATATTGCCATTTTTGCTTCCCCTAAAAGGAAATTTAGCAATTGCCACTTAGCCGCATTGTTTCTCCTGTACCCAGCTCCAAATATAAACACAACTTTAGACCACTCCACTTCAAAAAAAGAAAACAAACTCTCTAACACACGAAATAAGGCATCAACCCTCCCACACTCCAAAAAACAATGGGAAATAGTCTCCGCCCTCCCACAAAAGGGACACTCATTTAGAACAGTTGAATTCATTTTTGACACAGTGGCATTAACTGCCACCGCCCCATGGAGAATCCTCCACTGCAAGTCCCCAGTCTGTTTCTTCGAGGGGAGTTTATAAAGCTCTCCACCCCGGTTTGTTTTCCTCAGTTATGTCAAAATACCTTCTCCACACTGTGTCATCCTTCCCATTTAATTTCTCCCTGTTAAGAGCTTTAACACAGCACATGTACAAACCCTTACCATTTACCGTATACAACTCAACACTATGAACCTTTTTCTCATTTAGTAAAGGTCCTGAACAGCTCCTTAGATCAGGATAAAGTTCCAACTCCGGGAAAGGGTCCTCTTCATCAGGGGTTTCCTCCCCCTCACTGTAAATCCTTAAGAGATCAAAATCCTCCTCAGACAGTCTCTCAGCCCATCGCCCCAAGATGTACTCCACATAGCGGACTGACCTCAGCCCCAGCAGATCAGCTATTGCGTGTACATTTTTTAACCTCGGCCCAGCTACATCCACTAAATTCCTCAAAGTCACCATCCCAGCGGTGCACAGACTGTGAATGAGGCTAGGTGTCGTACTGTCCTGAATGTCCAGCCTAGCCCCCCCAACAAGCGGTTCTTCTAGAAACCAGTAAAGCGAAGCAACAGGCTCCTCCATTGTCCATTTGAACCAAGCCCACGCCTTAAATACAGCCCTGTAAAAAGGCGATAATTCACTCATCTCAACACCATTACCGTTCATTAAAAACAAAGCAGAATCCATCCCCAGTCCATCTACCCTCCTCAGGATAGTACTCGCCACGTCCTTCCAGATGAGGTACTCATATCCAGTTGTTAGGTACTTCTGTATGAACTGCATCCGAAAAGTTGCAACTCTACTCTCAATGTGTATCAGTCCTTGCCCTCCCTCCTCCTTAGGCAAGAACAATACAGCTTGGGGTATCCAATGCATTCTGTCCCAAAAGAAATCAACCATTAAAGCTTGCACTTTTTTGATCAAACCACTTGGTGGCTCCATGCACGCTAGACGATGCCACAATGTAGAGGCCACCAGATTGTTAATGACTAACGTTCTCCCCCTGAAAGACATTCTTGGCAGCAACCATTTCCATTTATTTAATTTTCCTTGCACCTTCTCTGTTACATTTTCCCAATTTTTATTCATAGTTTCCTCATCCCCAATGTAAATGCCCAAATACTTGATTCCCCCCCGCTTCCACGCTAACCCTCCCGGTAACTTCGGGAGACCCCCAGCCCACCTCCCTACTGCTAAGGCCTCACTCTTTTGCCAATTTACCTTTGCTTTGGTTAAACAACAAAAATCATTCACAATCCTTCCTAACTCATCAACGTCTTTTTGCTTGGTGACCAGGATTGCGACATCGTCCGCATATGCTGATAAAACATGTGCTGTGTTAAACCCGGGCAAGACCAGACCATTAAGATCGGACCGTAATCTGTGCAACAGTGGTTCAATGGATAAAGCATACAGCATCCCCGACAGTGAGCACCCTTGCCGAACCCCCCGTTCTGCTCTAAAAGGGACACTCAGTCCCCCATTTATCTTCAGTACACTTTCAATGTCCTGGTACAAAACCTTTATCATGGCTATAAGACCTGGGTGCAGACCAAAAAACCCTAGAATTTTCCAGAGGTATTGATGCTCCACCCGATCGAACGCTTTTAATTGGTCCAGTGAAATGAGACCAACATCTAAACCTAATGAACCAGAGACGTCCAAAACATCACGAATCAGAGACACATTGTCTACAATTGACCTACCAGGCACGCAATAGGTTTGGTCTAAATGTACAACCTGATCTAGCACCTCCCTGAGTCTATTAGCCAGAGCTTTGGACAGAATCTTGTAGTCCGTGCAAAGGAGAGACACTGGACGCCAGTTTTTAATGTCCTTCAGATCACCTTTCTTGGGCAGCAAAGTTAAGACCGCTCTCCTGCAACTTAGCGGCAAACACATTTCTCCAAAACTTTCATTCAAAACTTCCAACAAGTCCTCCTCCAACTCGTCCCAGAAATCTTTGTAGAACTCCACGGTCAGCCCGTCAATGCCAGGGGCTTTTCCACCCTCCATGCCTTGCAAAGCCGCATGCAGCTCAGCCAGTGTCAGAGGGCCCCCCTGACCACGGTTCTCCTCAGCGGGAATCAGAGGAATTCCATCACAAAATGATGAAAACAGCGGCTCATCGTCCTTGTATTCACTCTTATATAGCTCAGAGTAAAAATCCACTGCCACACGCCGGATCTCTCCAGCCTCTGTTATCTCCTGCCCTTCAGGTGAACGTAACGTGTGCAGGACTCTGCTCTGTCCATTCTTTTTCTCTAGACCAAAAAAGAAACTGGAAGGTGCATCCATCCGATTTGCGCCCTGGAACCTAGACCGCACCAATGCCCCTTGCGCCTTTGTGCCCAGTAGGTCTTCAAGCATGCTTTTTTTAGACTTTAGGACTTCAAAATGTCCTCTATCTCCTGTGGACTCCCACACATTCTGCAGGTCCACTAACTCAGCCTCTAGATCTTTCATTGACCTGGCGATGTCCCTTGTAACATTAAAAGTGTACTGTTGACAAAGCTGCTTAATTTGAACCTTCCCAAAGTCCCACCACTGCCTCAGTGACTCAAACTTTTGCTTCTCACTCTTAAAACCCTTCCAAAAAAACCTAAACACCTCCTTAAAATTTTCATCAAGGAGTAAAGTAGAGTTGAAATGCCAGTAAGCACTCCTTGGTTTCACATTTGTGATAAGCACATCTCCCACCACTAGAGAATGATCAGAAAACCCCACTGGCAGCATTTCACACCTCTTAATGACACCAAACTGGTGTTTGAAACAATAAAACCTATCCAGCCTAGCTAAAGAGATAATATTTTCCCTAACATGAGCCCACGTGTACTGTCTCTTTGTACCATGTAATTCTCTCCATAAGTCCACTAAATCATGTGTCTCAATGAGGTTGCTCAGTACTCTTTGTGATTGCTTGTGAGGTTCAATATGATTACGATCGTATTGATCATTTTGAGTACAGTTAAAATCCCCACCAAGGTACAAAAAATCATCCGAATTACAAGTCATTAAAAACTCATTCAAAGTATTTAAAGCCCTTACCCTGTCCTGTCCAACAACAGGTGCATACATATTAATCAACACTATTGTGTATTTTTCATACTTTGCTTTAACAATCATAAGTCTCCCTTCCACTTTAACCTGAACCTCATAAGTGATGGGTGCAAAACTCTTTGAAAACAGGATTGCAACCCCCCCACTATTTGATTCCAAAGAGCTCAAACAAACTTCCCCCTCCCATTCTGCCTTCCAATCCGTTTCATTCCTTTCATCAGTATGAGTTTCCTGCACCAACATCACATCAATACCTTTCATTTTTACAAGCTCATACAACATTGCCCTTTTTTTCATATCCCTTGCTCCGTTAAGATTTAATGTGGCAATTCTGAACTCACTCATTTGTACAAAAGAGGAAACCACCCATATTGACAATATGGACCAACTAAAAAAGAAGACAAAAAAATTAAACTGTTTCCTTTCCATCATCATTTTCCATTTCGCGGTTCACTTTCTGTAGAATCTTTTTTACCCTATAAATTTCCTGGTCTGTGAAAGCCCCTCTACCTTTTTTTTTCATATTGGCCTTGGCTGAAACAATGAATGATTCTTTTCGAGGGAAAAAACTTGCTACTTTAACCCCCTTCACATTTTTTGTTTTTTTCAAAAACTGCTTCATCTCTGCCAACTTATAGATAATTGGCTCCTCCTCTGCTGCCCCACACTCCCACCCCCCAAACTCAGTGTCTGAACTTTCATCAGAAGATTCATCTCCCTCTCCTACCAGACTGTCACCTCTATCCTCTGTCACCTTTTTTGGTTTTGGTGGAGACAAAATTTGTTTTGCCTTTCTTTTCCCTCCCACCACCTTTACACTGTCCTCTCCACCACCCATGTCCACATCCGTTGCCACCTTCCCTTCTACTCCAGCCTCACCCCTTGCCTCACTCCCCTCCTCCCCCACCTGACTGGCGCTAGGACTGCTGTCTTCCTGAGTGCTCACAACCTCACTCTCAATGTCACCAGTAACCTCATCCGCTACAGATTCACCACCATTCACCTGCCCTTCTACTCCAGCCTCAACCCTTGCCCCACTCCCCTCCTCCCCCACCTGACTGGCACTAGGACTGCTGTCCTCCTGAGTGCTCACAACCTCACTCTCAATGTCACCAATAACCTCATCCGCTACAGATTCACCACCATTCACCCCCTCTCCATCCTGTTGCTGTCCATTCTCATCCCCCCCCACCTCAGTCCTATCCTCCTGTCCCACAGCCTCTCCCTCCTTGCTCCCCTCCCCTGTCTCTCCCCCAGCAGCTGAGAGGGGTCTGTCTGTTGCAGCAGCTGGCTGACCCCATGGATTAGCCCCGCCCCCTTTTTTCGCACCACTCGTCCCAGCAGCACTGGCTGAAGTGGACGGCTGTGCGTCTGGACACGTTCTAAATAAATGCCCCTCCGCCCCACACTCAAAACACTTCATGCTTTCTGTTGTGGCAAAAAGAGTGTAATCAAACCCCTCTACCTTTATTTTAAAATTTATTCTCATGTCCCGGGTCTTATCCTGCAAAATCATGAAAACCGTTCTCCTATGTGACACCACATGCTTCAACGCAGGTGATTTACAGCCTGAAGGCATCTTTTTTACTGGTGACACAACCTTCCCATATCGTGTCAACTCTTTCACAATAAGCTCATCTCTTATGAACGGAGGGACGTTTGACAGTGAGACCTTTGTGGCCGGTGTTGTGAGAGGCACTACTGACACAAACGTGTCTTTTATCACCACGCCTTTCACAACAACAGTGTTTGCTTTCTCCACACCGTCCACAAAAATCACCACTCCACCATTCATCCTGGCAGCAGACATTACACTCGCCGCTCCCACCACCTTTGCCACAGCTAAGCTGACCTCTTCCACAGAACAAGAGAAACTTGGCGAGATCTTAACGCCATGTTTCCTCGTCAAGTTTGTGAACTCCATGACGCCGACAGCAGCAGCCACTGCCGCGGCGCACAGAAGCCACAACCCCCGCTGCTTACAGCGAGGTTTAAACACTAACCAATGAATGAAAAAACACTTTAAAAAACAAACCAGCAAAGCATAAGCAAAGATAGAAAAAAAGACTCACTCGCTCCGTAGAAACTCACTCCACACCACCCGCTCACGCTCACACATGCGCTCGAGAGAGAGAGAGAGAGAGAGAGAGAGAGAGAGAGAGAGAGAGAGAGAGAGAGAGAAGCAGGGTTACGGGGAGCAGAGCAGTGTGGAGGGGAACGGAAATGAAAAGAGCAATGATCTTAAGACTTTAAAGTGAGTGGAGTGAATGAAAGAGAAACAACAGAGAGAGAGAGATAGAGAGAGAGAGAGAGAGAGAGAGAGAGAGAGAGAGAGAGAGAGAGAGAGAGAGAGAGAGAGAGAGAGAGAGAGAGAGAGAGAGAGAGAGAGAGAGAGAGAGTAGATAGAGGGTGAAAGAGAGAGAGAGAGAGAGAGATGATTAAAACTTGAGCTTCAACCAATCTGGACGTTTGATGTTTCCAGCATGAATGATTTTTAAAGCCCTTCACATCTGCATTCTAGGGATGCTTTGATGGGCTCACAGGAACATGATAGTGACAAAATGTTCTCAGAGATAGTGTGTCACACACACACACACACACACACACACACACACACACACACACACATACACACACACACACACACACACGCACGCACACACACACACACACACACACAAACACGCAAGAACACACAAGAACAATCTAAACCAAAAACAGACTACAGTGAGAATACCCTCAGAGATATTCTCTCTCTACAGCACCATGCCATATGTTTTCTGCATGTGATGTGGGCACACAGTGTGGATTGTTCTGGTCTGCACGCACACACACACACACACACACACACACACACACACACACACACACACACACACACACACACACACACACACACACACACACACACACACACACACACACACACACACACACACACACACACACACACACACACACACACACACACTCTCTCCTTCCTATGGTACAGTACTTTATGTTTCACTCTGGTGCTTTAGGCCGTCCGAGGAAAAACACTTTTGTTAAGTGATTCTGTAGTGCGGTCAAGAACAATTCTCAAAATATTCTCTACAACGTGGCTGATATTAAAAACGCAAATCTGATCGGCCCTGTGGAGAAAAGTGGAGCATTTTCAGAGTAATTTAGTTATAAAGTTAATAAAATTCCCCAGGCTCACCAGGGAGGGAATTGAGCGGGTTGAATGTAGATTGTTTATAATGAGCTCATGTTGTGAAGCAGAACTGATATGCTCGGCATTTAAGTACATGTACAGTTGATTCATGGTTGTTGTGTGTGGTACAGTATGTGTATATCTGTAGTACTGTATGTTGTGAGCAGATTTGACGTACACTGTTACCAACACAAAACAATAAAAACAAGATAAAGCTTGGAAAAAGCCAATGATGTTTTTTCATCTCGGCTGGCAAATGTCAATACGAAATGTAATCCTCTTTGGAGGCTAAATAAATGAAAGAAAATATAAGTGCTATAAATGTGTGGATGGAGTTGACAGCCAGAAACGGGAGTATCAGCCCAGGTTGATCATGTAGAGGCATTAAACTCCTGTGTTAATAACCAGTCATCCAAATTTTGGGTATGTCCAACACAGTGGTTAACATCAGTAAATATTTGGAAAGACGTGATGATCAAAACTTCATCACTAAGCATGGCGATGACAAGAGCATGTTGATTCCCATAGGAATAGAAAAGTACATCTACATCGATCCCACAGATGTAATAATACAAAATAATCTCATCACAGCCTCAATTGTAGTAATGTTGAGAGAGAAAACAAGTACTTACTTCTCTGTAAGAGTAAAGTGTTCAAGTGAGTCACCACTCTGGATGGTGTAGGTGATTGGGTCCCCTTCTCGATCTATTGCCTACACACACACACACACACACACACACACACACACACACACACACACACACACACACACCTATTATTAATGTTGACTATCAGCAAATACACACATCTGTATGAAAATGGATTTTTGTACGTATGTGTCTCTGTGTGTGTAAGAGAGGGGGAGGGGGGAAAGAGAGAGAGAGAGAATGGGTGTTTTTTTAATGTAACAACTCAATAATACAACGTAAACACGCACGCACGCACGCACGCACACGCACACACACACACACACACACACACACACACACACACACACACACAAACCAAACAGTCAGCAAAAAAACTAAACAAAACAAAAATAAAATACTCAGCAGCAATCAAATGAAAAAAGTAAAATAAAAAATAAATAAAGAATAAATCAGCCCCACAGTACAAAAGAAGAAAAATAAAACTCAATTCAATTCTGGTATGTGGTTAGAGAGAGAGAGAGAGAGAGAGAGAGAGAGAGAGAGACCTGCAGATTAAGCAGCGTAGCTCCAGTTCTCATCGCCTCGCTGATCTCCAGATTGTACTGTTGCTGGGGGAAACGGGGTGGGCTCTGGTTGTTAGGGGGCAACACCTCTATGTAGACTGTAGTGATGGAAGACCTGGTCACACACACACACACACACACACACACACACACACACACACACACACACACACACACACACACACACACACACACACACACACACACACACACACACACACACACACACACACACACACACACAGACACACACACAGACACAGACACACAAATCATGTTAGGGGGTTCGGTGTGTGTGTGTGTGTGTGTGTGTGTGCGCGTGTGTGTGTCGTTAATGTAGAATAGCAGTCAGCATGAACCAGGTCAGAGTTGAACTGCTTTCATTTGTGTGCATCATAAGTCACCGTACACCGTGCATGGTGTACTATGGCAGGTGCATCATTGCAGCCCAGGCGGGTGTCAATGTTCCCTCCACAGGGAATGAAAGGATGGCTGGACGCACCGCTGAACATCCCTTCTCTTTCTGTCTTCCACTGTTCTCCCTCCAAACCTCCCCTTTCTCCTCTCTACCGTTCCCTCCATCCAAACCTTCTCTCTCTGTCTTCCACTAACACACCTCCATCCAAACCTTCCCTTTCTCCTCTCCACTGTTCCCTCCATCCAAACCTTCTCTTTCTCCTCTCCACTGTTCCCTCCATCCAAACCTTCTTTTTCTGTCTTCCACTGTTCCCTCCATCCAAACCTTCTCTTTCTGTCTTCCACTGTTCCCTCCATCCAAACCTTCTCTTTCTCCTCTCCACTGTTCCCTCCATCCAATCCTTCCCTTTCTCCTCCTCTTAACCATTTAATCATATGAACCCTAGCACCCCTCTAGTTTGGGGGCGAAAAGAGCTTGTAGATCTGCTATTTTTGATGAAGAGGGGGCCTAGTATAAAGTATATAGGGTCAGGGTACTAAAATATAAATCTTAAAGGTCCATAAGACAAAAATGTCCGTAAGGCCAGTCATAAGGCACATAAGATCTACAATTGTATATACAGTCATTAACTACAACTAACGTATATAGTACTGGTGGATTCAGCTGTTACACAGGTTCAATGTCATTTGTTCCTGTGAGATTTAATTATATACGTTTACCAGGTGTGTTTGCAAATAGAGAGTGGGGAGGAGAGCTTCCCCAGGTCCATTTGGTTCTATTTATTTTGTACACATCAGTACAACATCAGAGTTACACTCTGGAAAACATCCTGCAGCACTAAAACGGATGTTTGATTTAATTTTGTCTTCTCATTACTGATTAACAAGTTGTGACCGTGCGGTTGCAGGCAGGTTTCAGATTTATATCTCTGAGGAATAATACATTCGGGCAGATGTATTATTTTCATTTATTTGCACACGCGGTTTTGGATCACGTCAAAGCTCATCTGCGCGTCGATGTCATTTGCTATAATGTGCCCAGAATCCAGAGATTGTTAAGTGGTTAAGCCCTATTTAACGACAGAAAAGAAAATCAACGTGTCCTGTTCTGAGCAGTGGTGGAATAAGTCCTGTATTTACATATTTACTCAATACTTGAGTAAATATGTACTTAGTTACTTTCCACCACTGGTACAGAGGCAGAGAGAGTGCGACACTGCGACAGGCTGGCAGGCAGATAGGAAAGCAGGAGAGAGGACAGAGGAGAAAAAGAAGAATGAGTTAGAAGAAGAGAAGATGGAGTGTGTGTGTGTGTGTGTGTGTGTGTGTGTGTGTGTGTGTGTGTGTGTGTGTGTGTGTGTGTGTGTGTGTGTGTGTGTGTGTGTGTGTGTGTGTGAGAGACGTGTGTGTGTGTGTGTGTGTGTGTGTGTGTGTGTGTGTGTGAGGGGGGGCAGGGGGGGTAATGGCAGAGGATTGTGTTAAGAGAGGCCGATGGAGGTCAGGAGAGTAGAGAAGGAGAGGAGGGGGATAATTGGAGAGAGCGGCGTTATAGGAAGGAAGGAGAGAGAGCGACGACAGGAACAGAGGAGGAGAGAATAATGGGGAAAAAGACGAGTGTAAGGGAGAGTGAACGGTCTATTATTTTACTTTGGAGTAGCTAGTCGCTGTTTGTTTTTGCAGCGCTCCGTGCTGTGTTTAGCTGATCAATATCAGTGTTGAGTCAACAGCAGTGGGAGTTGCAGCCTCTCTACACAAAAGTACTTATCGCCATTCTATCTTGTATCGAGTTTTTATAAACTTTCTTTTGATCGCTTCTATTTTCCATTTGTTTGTTTTCTCCGCAAGGGTCCATAAAAGCCAAGCTCTGGGACTTTTGGAAGTTGGTACTATTGATTTCAGGTGCCCTCCCAGGGCACTCGAACACCCCCCCACCAGTTAAACAAACTGTCTCGCTGACACGTTGTGTGGAACTATGGATGTATTCTGGAGATTCTGAGTAATAATAAACCTGCATGTTTGCTACTGTTTATAGACCCCTTAACAGACGACGCGCAACCAGTAGTATGCGTGCAACCAGTATGCGCGCGATGAAACCCATTCTGTCAGGTCTCGCTAGGACGCGCCTCACTAGCCAACACACAAGAGGGGGTTGGGGTTTGCTGAAACCAGCGCACCCCGAAACAACAGGTTGAGAATTGATTGCGTGAAACAATCACCTGTGCGTCCAGTCTCAATGTTGGTAAACAAATAATTGGTCTATTATGTCCCTCAATGTTGAACAGGTTGTATTATCAACAAATATCCCACTGGGACTATAAAGTCTAATCAAATCTAAATCAATGCCGAATAGAAGCCAAAAGAATTAAAAGAGAATACAGGTCCCAATTATCCTCTCAATTCAAATGGCTAAGGAAGCTAATTGAATGTTGGCACTTTGAACCACTTGTACTAATTATTCTAACAACAAACAAGCATTTCTTGGCTGGCAACAGAAATGACTTCTGAAGATGTCTCTTATAATGTGTTAAAAAAGTAAAGACCACAAGTATTCCTTCAAAATAGAGTATTAACTCATTCACTGCCAGAATTATTTCTGGCCGCGTTTGAAACACTGCCAGAGATTTTTCATTGAAAAAACAAAAGTACTCAGGAGCCGAGATACAACATTTTTAAGTTTTAAGTTAACAAGGAAGTGGATGGGAGTCTAGATCTTCGAAAAATCATATCTCCTTGGTCTTTGGGTCAAAAAGATTTTTTTTTATTTTATTTTTTAATTAAAAGTCGTTTTAGTCGTTCTAGGCAGGCATGGCTTATGGGACAAAAGTCGTTTTAGTCGTTCTAGGCAGAGAAAAACAACAACTTAATGTTTAAACTAGGTCGCAGCCATCCGCATATAATGCATTTGCTGTTTTCTAGCATTTCATGTAAATTGCCCCATGTCAATACAGAGCTAATACCATTTGGCTAGCCTATGGCAAACCTTTAAATGCTGGTAAGTCTTGTGCACCCCATGATTCAGAATGGCATATTTGATACCATTAATACCCCTGGAATATCTTCTTTCATTTTAAATTGAGCCCTGTAGATGTGCAAATCTTGGCTGCACTAATATGGTGTTACTGCATAATGTGTAACCCTTAAAACTCTGTGGAGCCTTACCGGCTCTAATGATCATAAGTGGATTATTAGCATAGCAAGGTTTTTCTCATATCTTAAAATGGATCAAGTGATTCCAGGCTTCACCATGGTATCTATCATATATGTCAGGCTAGCAAACAAGAATCTGTGCATAATGCAAAGCTGGAGAAATGTCCCTTCCCCCAACCCACAAACAGTATCCCAGGTTTGAAAACATTAAGCAGTATACAGAATGACCACTTAAACCCTAAATACTTTGCTGACCGACCGGGGTAAATGCCAGGGGTCTTGACTTGGTCTGCACCTTTTTTCCCTCTACACCAAATCCCTTTGCAGAAAATAGCCAAGCTCACAACACGTTGCAACTGATATTTCCCCGAAGGTTTGTCCCATAAGCAAACAATGATCAAATGAACAGTACTGGGCCAGGGTACAGATAAAGGCAATATGGCCTTTGGCTAAGGTTAAAGGAAATGGAGGAATGGGGCATTGAGTGCTGCTGAAGTTTTTGTGTTCCATACTAAGGAAGCCCTGAGAGGACTGCATTTGGAAAAGAGTAGTGTTTAAAGGTTTAATGACATTCACTTTTACACAACATTCAAAGTCTTTGTCCTGGTCCTTCAAAAGTGTACAAAAAGTTTTAAGTGAAAATTCCATTACAGTGATCCATGGCAGGTGTTTTTCTCTCACATTTCTAAAGCCTTTTCAACTGCAATGAAAAAATAAATCTTTGCCTGCGGGTGTCGCTGGTGAGGGATTTTGCCTGTCAATCATCGCCCCCCCCCAAAGGAAAGGATAGGGGAGGGGAGGGGCGAGGAGGAGAGTGGGCGGGATTAATCGACTGTGACCTCACTGTCGAAGGGCCAAGCTCAGATTACTTTTCAGCCTAATTATTCAGAAAACCCCAGACCACAGAAAATCCACTGAATGTTCTAAGTTCATTTTTTTTGGGTGTAATTGAGGTCATAAAACCCCAAATAAAACATTGAAAATAAAAAAAGTGAAAATGAATGTCATGATACCTTTAAGGCTATCCGCAGTGAACCAAAGTTGTGATTACACAGTGTACTCCCCCCTTCTGACAAATTCATTTTTTGGCCGTGGACAAGCCGGTATTCACTGACATTTTTAATCAACTACTTACTCTACAATAGCTTGTCACCATAATTACTTATAATTGACAGAACCATTTCCAATCTTGTAAACAGCTTGTGTCCTTGATTTCTTTATTTTTCTTTCATTTTTTGTCGGTCGCCATTGATGTATTTGGAGAACTGTTTAGCCCTCTGGCAAAATGAATGCCTTGCAATGAAAAATGGATACAAACGAGTAGCAAGTTGGAAGGAAAAGCCACTCTTAATGTCAACTTTAACTTGTTATTCCCATGATCCACAATGATTCAGCCTCAACGTGTGAACACAATCAAAGCAGATACAACACAGATAACATTCTCAATGGTATAATGATACACACCCTCCAGCTGTTCCCCTCACAGCAACTGGGAGACTTTGTGGACATAATGACAGCTCCCTGGAGTTTATGCTTGTTTGTGTCTTATGACAACACAGACATATTTCTTTCATAGTTCATTCGTACCAGGTTGATTGGCAGTTCTGTGGGGGAAAATGCCTTGTCAATGCCCGAGGACAGAGAAGATATGAACCCAACAGTAACTGAAATAACCCCTCGTTACACCCGAGGTATGCAGAAGAGCATCTCTGAAGGCACAACACGTTGAACCTTGAGGCAGATGGGTTACAGCAGCAGAAGATGACACTACGTGCCCCTCCTATCAGCTAGAACAGGAAACGGAGGCTACAATGTGCACAGGCTCACTAAAATTGAACATTGGAAGAATAAAAGACTGGAAAAAACGTTGCCTGGTCTGATGACGCTCGATTTAAGCTGTGACATTTGGATGGTTTTGTCAGAATTGGGCATCTACATGAAAGAATGGATCCATCGTGCCTTATATCAATGGTTCAGGCTGGTGGTGGTGGGGTAATGGTGTGGGGGATATTTTCTTGACACACTTTGGGCCCCTTATAGTACCAATTGAGCATCTTGTTGAATGTACGCATGCCAATGCCATGAAGGTAGATTAAAGCAAAAGTTGGTGATCTAAAACAGCAAAGAAACTGTGTTGTCATGTGACCTTAAATATAGTAAACATCCATCATTTACACCTGGCTGTGAAATTGGGAAGCACGTGGGGAAAGTAGAAAACATAAGAATGAATGTTATATCAAAGCAAATTCAACCAGGTCTACACTTTTATATCATAATGGATAAAACCATTAATAATTTAGCGAAGAAATTGTCTAAAGTATAATTCTAGCCAATTTTGTCTAAAATGGTGGCTGTGGGGTAAAATGAACGAAATGACCGTGGGTAAATTGAGCCAATTATCCAAATATTAATCACTATTCATATTTTTTATTATGCCTTTCCAATCCAATTATGCTGAATGACCTTTAATTTGGATGAATATACTAATTTAAGATAATTAATTAATTAAGAGAAATATTAAAAGGTTGTGAATAACAAACTTTATTTAATTGGCTTTATATTGTTTAAATAACCGTTAAGAAAAGAAATAAGACTACCCCTTGACTTGGATCAACTTACCCCTAACCTGGGGCAAGTTGAGCCACTGGACTTTTTTTTAAGAAGTCCTATTTGTATGGCCCTCTGTCATAGAATATAGATGCTCATGATTTCAATTGATAGAAGACATCCTGAAATAAGGGTAGATGTTCAGATTTGACTGCTATCTCATTTTGCCCTGCTTCCAGGACAACTTAAGGGAAAAGTGTCTCATCTTACTCCGTTCTCCCCTACTTGAAATATGCTGAAATATACCTTCAACCAATGCTAATACCCACAGTTATACATATCTGTTTCTGTCAACCAGTCCAGTGAATTATCTCATACAACATATTGCTGATAGTGATATCAGAGATTGGATGACCAAGATTTCTTTCTTTTCTTTTCTTTTTTACAGTTAAACAATGAAAAAACAGACATTCTTTTAGTGGGTCCCAAAGGTTTTGAGGAACCAGAATCAATCCTTGCTATCAGATCTGTCAGTAAAACGTGTCGATCAACTTCCAGAAGCACAAAACTAATACTGTATCCAAGGCTGCCTTTTATCATCTAGGACTATCATCAAGGACAACATCTAAAGTTAGACGCTTCCTGACAGAGTAAGATTCAAAGAAGCTGATTTGTGCTTTTATTGCTAGTAGACTTGATTACTGTAATGCATTTTTTACTGGTCTGACGAAGCAGGTGTGACATAAACTTCAGCTTGTTCAGATTACGGCATCCAGAGTATTAAACTAAAACCAAAAAGCTTCTCTTCACTGGCTCCCAGTAAAACAAAACATCTATTTGAAAGTACTTAAAGGTAGGGTAAGTGATATTTTTTGGTTAAAACAAAAAGTATTTTGTTAAAAGGTTAAAATACTATATTCTGATAGTAATCATTGCTATAGAGTGTTTGTTCAGTAACAGGAGTCTCCCCGTCTCTCCAGCTCTTTAATAAACAGAAAATACATTTTCCGGTAGGTGTCAAAATCTCAGCCAATCGGGAGAAAGTACAAATTTTTAAGCCTCATTTTTATAGTGTTCCAGTTCCATTTTGCCTGCTCATTTCTTAGTGTCATCACTTCCAATTTCACTTGTTTAATCTATATCCTGATTGAGTTCTCTATCCTGATTGGATAAAATTGGAAATGAAACTGAAACGAAAATGCATTTTCTGTTTTATAAAGAGCTGGAGAGACAAGGAGACTCCTTTTACTGAACAAACACTCTATAGCAATGAGTACTATCAGAATATGGAGCTATTTAACACTTATTTTAACCAAAGAAAATCACTTACCCTACCTTTATTGTATAATTTTTTAAATATTAGAAAGAAAGGGGACTGATACAGGGAGAGAAAGGAGAGTGAAAAAAGAGAGAACGATAATGGATAAAGGGAGAAAAATAGAGGGAGAGTAAAATAAAGAGTGAGAAAGAGTACTGATGAAGGGAGAGAAGGAGAGAAAGAGAGGGATAGTGAAAGAAAGACAGGGCACTGATAAAGGGAGAGAAAGAAGCAGGAGGGCAAAAAAAGAGAGGAAGATGATGGATAAAGGGAGATAAATTGAGGGAGAGAGATAAAAGTGAGAGAGAGGACTGATGCAGGGAGAGTATGTTTCATATAAATGGATCAGGTGAGGTCTGGCGGGAACAGATGGAGGGATTGGCCACTGCTCAATAGCTCTCTATTGTAGCCGAGACCAATTACATTTTGTCCATTTTCTTTTCATTTCACTCTTACTTCTCTCTCTCCCTTTCTGCATTTCACTCATTTGTTCTCCCGTCTGTTCCTTGTTCCTTTTTCTTCTCGCTTGCTGCTCTACATAGTTTTCTCTGTCCTTTTCTTGACGTTCTCCATTTCCCCCCCCACCCCCGCCCATAACTCTTCCTCTCTTCATCAGTCACAGACTTTTCATTGTTTCTTTTCAGATCCCTCGAGCCGTATTTCATATTCATTATATAGTATTTATTATCCATCTGGCAGGTGTATATAATTATGCCTGCTGTTTCCACTATTACACACACACACACACACACGTGCATTTCCGCGCACACACACATTATGCATGTGCGCGTACACACACCACACATATAGAAACAAACCCATGCGCAAACACATGCACGAACACACACACACACACACACACACACACACACACACACACACACACACACGTGTATGCATATGCGCACACACGCACACGTACAGTAGGCATATGCGCGCAAACACATATATGCACACACACACACACACACATGCACACACGCGCAAACTCACACACACATGCACGTGTGTCTCGGCAGTCATTAGGTACTTGGTGTCTCAGTAAATCAGCTGCTTTATGTTTTTGTCCTTGAATATAAACAAACTACTTCCTTTACAAGCCCCAGTGCATTCTACACAGGAGATTCCAAAACGTTTGGGGCACGGACCACAATCAGAAAATCCGGTTTGTTTGGCCTGAGAAGAAGCCTCACAACAAAACAACTCTTATTAGTTACGTAGACTTCTACAAATGAGGCCACGACCCTACCGTTGGAACCTTGCCCAAAGTTTAACACCACTTTCTCAGAAGACTGGAAACAAAAACCCCAAGATGCTGAGAACCACAAAAACAAGTGAAGAGGACAACAGTGAAACGCTGTCATTGTTCTGCACAGTTCCTACATGTCACAGTGGATCTGTCTGCCCATCTATCATTCATCTACAGAATTGGTTCTCAAGGTGGGGTCCGGGGACCCCCAGGGGTCCTTGGGGGGGTACCAGGGTGTCCCCAGCAAAATTAGTTAATATAGCGTCACAATCATTTCAACTACTTTAACCATATTTTATACTTTGGCTATTCAAAAATAGCAGATCTACAAGCTCATAGCGCGGCACCGAGTGCCACGCTACGAGCTTATAGATCTGCTATTTTTGAAAAATCGTGAAAAATGTGTGCAAATCTTTGAATATGTATATTTTTGTTCAACTCAAAATCTTTGCTTCTGGGGGTCCCTGGAACAAAATATTAAGAGATGGGGGTCCGCGGCCAAATACAAATCATTTTGGGGGTCCTTGACATGGAAAGGTTGGAGTACCACTGATCTATCCAGCCATCCGTCCATCCATCCATCACTTAGTTTGTCTGTCTTCCCATTTCTCCATCTCTCAATCGATCTCTCTATCTCTCTGTATATCTATCCATTAGTCTGTCCTGACAATTTGAGAAGACGTTTTTAAAAAGCCGATATAAGCCTGTCTAGTTTCCAACCGTTTTTTTACCCCTAGGGATCTTCAGCTTCTTCATCGCAAGAACCCAAACTTATATAGTCTCGTCCTGCCATCCACACTCATTAAAATATATTGTCACTTGTGTCATATTGCTGCCCACCAGAAACGGGAGCCGCAGCCAATTTGGGGTCCTGACTGTGAGCTTTACAAGGCGAGCTGTAGGGAGATACCCTTCTATTACGATGGGTTGTGTTTTAATATCGTCTCTGTCGGGTGGAAACCTCATATGTCCAAAACTGTTACTTTTCAGGATTCAAATTCCAAAATAGCAGAAGTGGCAGATCCACAGGCTCAAAACACGTTTCGAGCCTGTGGATCTGCTTCTTTAGATGCTTTTGTGCTTTTCGGTAGTATGATCAAGTAGGGCGATCATTTATGAAAAAAACACAAAAAAGTTCAAATATGGAGATAAGAGGTTTCTGCTCGACAGCGGCGATATAATCAGCCAGACGGAAAAAGGGGGTCTAGGGAAATTTGGAGACAGCATGTAAGCCAATCACTGGGAAGCACCTCAATCTGCGAGGTTTCACTGCTCATATTGATCTGGTAGCAGCTGAGCTTCAGCGGACAGAGAGCAATTCCTGTTTTGACAAATGCTGTTTATTAGGGTCCGAGGAGATAGGGAAAGGAGAGAGGGTAAGAGAGATACTGTATAAAGCTATATGATAGAAAGTGAGAGGGAGAGAGAGAATGGGATGTGCCATTTATTCTTATTTTGACAATTAGTTAAAAATATATAGGTCATTTATCTATCTACAGTATCTATCTATCTATCTATCTATCTATCTATCTATCTATCTATCAATATCTTCAATTGCATATATTGTCTGTTTCTTTAAGAGCTTTTATTACATAACGTGATTCAATTTAGGGACGTTTTAGGGCATTCTCTATTCTCCTGCTGGAGCAAACACAATCTGCGATGTTTCACGTTGAATATTGATTTGAATCAGTACTCACACAGGAATAATTGGGGGAAAAAAGTGTTGGGTGTTATTGTAACAGTAGAGCATGGACATATTTCAGAAATTCAGACTAAAATGAGCACACAAACCTGGATTTCAATATTTTGCACAAGGGCAGCTTCTGCTTTCAATAATTACAACAGATATGGGGTTTGGAAACAGAGACAAGGCCATAGCATTTGAAGCAATCATCCACTTAAATTACAGCTTTTTCATTTGTGGCATCAAGCCCACCAGCTCAACTTGAATGTGTAGCTTTGTATCTTTGTATCTTTTGTGGCAGCTACAAACGTGGTGGACTATCTTTGTATCTGCCTGTGTGAACACAGCATTACTCTTATTTTGCAAGGAGATCTCTGTGTTGATCACTTGGGAACATTTCCACAAATGATACAATAACGGCGCTACTGTACATCCATGGAGAATGAAGCGAGAGGAATCCTTGATGATCCTCGCAAGGTCCTTGCATTTCTATACAGGCGCCACTAGCCGCTTTCAACCAGATGTCACGCTGTAACACATGTTCACACTTGTGGCACAAAGGCGAGATGAATTGAAGAAGAAATTGTAAAAATGAGGTCACATCTTCAGTCTCAAAGAATGTGGCAGGTGCCACAGTGTTTCTCTGCATGCTACAGTGGGATTTCTGGGGCGAGAATAGCAGATCTACAAGCTCACAATGCATCACAATGGCGAAGATATATGGTCTAGAGTCAAAAAAGGAGGGGGCCTTGTATATAGTCCTGGTGAACTCCGGTCAACAAAGTATATAGCGTTTAAGTGGTACAACTGTGGCGTGTCTCTCCCTGTGCCTGTATTTGCTGAATGATTCATATACCATACCGGTACTACTGTTTTGAGAGTTGCAGAGATGGTGTCATTTTCTTCCCGCTTATTGGCAAAGGTGACACCGTGTCATTACCACTTTGCTCTCTGTTGCCCGTACGCTCACTTCTGCTCTCTCTTTTAGTTACAGACATATAAAACTCTCTTTCACAGTGTTTCTGAACCTGAAAACTAAGGTGCTCTGGGGTGACACACATACATAAAGATGGCATGAGTCTGAACGATCTGTAACGATGGAAATTCCACCTCACACACACACACACACAAAAGCAGGCACAGAAAAAATCTCTGTATAGCGGAAGACAGACACAAAAGAGACAGACGAGGTCCCATACCTCCTATCAGGTTCAGGTCCATTGTCTGTGGCTTCCACAGTCAAAGCATAGCTCCTTCCCATAGTTAATTCAACCTCTGTTGCCACGGTGATGACCCCGGTGCTGTAAAGACAAAGTAACATTTATTATGTACATATTGTATATATTGTAACATTCCCAATAACCGGGGGCAGAGACGTGCATGTTCCTCAGTCCGTCTGATCAACAGCTTTTATTCTCCAGCATAAACTTAGTACCAGTAATCGTAATGCAACTGTCTTCATAACAAGTTACCAGCTAAACACACACTTGTACTTCCTCAACAAGTCCCACACACAGACCCCTCAACCGATCCCGGAGCGGCATGCTGTTCCTAGAACACTCCCTCTGATTGGCCAGAAACATGCAGACTGTAATTCACAGAAATCTCCAAAGTTACAGACTTTTAAGGGTCAATTTGGAACTCCCCTCAAGGAACACATGAGAGTCCCTGCCCGGACCCTACTTTGTGCCACTGGTTTAGAATACATTATTTCATTATAATGAGAGACACACACACACACACACACACACACACACACACACACACACACACACACACACACACACACACACACACACACACACACACACACACACACACACACACACACACACACACACACACACACACACACACACACACACACACACACACACACACACACACACACACACACAGACTCATGTGCCTCAGTTCGCTCATTAATATTCAACAAGAGAACAGTGAATCCCCTGAAGTAATTAGTATAAGACACGATATAATGATGCAATGAGTGACATATTTACGTGTTGTCAATGAGGAAGTGTCCCTGATCTCCCGCTAAGATCCGATAGGTCACCTGACCATTGGGACCACCGTCTTCATCTACTGCTGACAGCTGCATAGACATACAAACATAAAGAAAACATGAAGTTACGCACGCACGCACGCGCGCATGCGTGCGAGCGCACACGCACACCTCGCATAGAGGACACAGAGAGACAGAGGAGAGAGATTTTGTGTGACGTTACAGGATACGTTTTGCGCTACAGTGAACTTTCTACCACACACTTTTCATTGCTTCTCATTGTGTGTGTGTGCGTGTGTGTGTGTGTGTGTGTGTGTGTGTGTGTGTGTGTGTGTGTGTGTGTGTGTGTGTGTGTGTGTGTATACACCAGATGTTGTTATTGTTGTTGATGATGATGAGGACAGAAGAGAAGTGACCCTTTTGGAAGTGGATGTACATTCGACCGCAGTTAAGAGGCATTCCTTACAAAGGTGCTAAAGTACCAACGTCTTAAGGATGCTATTATACAGCTTGGTTACAAATGTACAAGTGTTCATATTTGGAAGCCTCTGTAATGTCCATAAATTAGTTGTGAGAGGCCTTCAGATTGCAGGAATGCCCAAGCCAAGAGCTAAGGCATTGGCAAAATTCTGTTCAGTGTCTGTGATAATTGGCAGTCGCCATATATGGAGGAGGCGATGCTTCCTGTATCCATGATCTGTATCCTGAAATACTTGTTGGTGAGTTTCCAAGCCTGTGCATCTACTATTGTTTGTGTTCAAGAAGTTCTTGTTAAATGTGAACGCAAATAAAGATGTTAAATGTGTGCTTGCGTGCTTGTGTGTGTGTGTGTGTGTGTGTGTGTGTGTGTGTGTGTGTGTGTGTGTGTGTGTGTGTGTGTGTGTGTGTTCCTACCTGTATTACAGTTTCTCCAGGCACCATATCAGTGTACAGGTCAACGTCATAGGAAACTTTAGAAAACGTTGGTGTGTTGTCATTAGCGTCTAACACTGTTATCGTCACTGACACTCGAACACTCTGCTGGACACCATCTGATGCTTGTATCTAGAGAGACAGAAGGGGGGGGCAACTATTACTTAATTTGCTAAAACTTTTCATTACTTTTCATTGCTCACACTTTTCATAGCTTATGATTTACAATGCTAAGACTTAGTGTACACCAAAAAATCTGTCAAACAATTATGTTATTTCTGTGAATTTATAACAGCAGACCCACCATCCCTCCAGGCTATGGGATACGTGTCCGACCGTGACGCTATGAAGTGGGACTAGCCAAACGGGTGAAAGCTGTGCATCCGGTATATAAGATTTACACTATGAAGATAGCAATTATTGACTAGTGAATCTCTAAATTACATCAACATTGTTATGGTGAAGTAGTGTTGGTCTCATTGGTCAAGTTCTACACAATGCAGCAAATCTATGACATGCGCAAGTGTGCATGTACACAGACAGACAGACACACACTCACACACACACACACACACATACCACTGCACCATTGTGCAGAAACCGAGAGAAAGACACCACAGAGCACCTATTACGTCTGAACATATGCACATGGACGGACATGAGAGACACTACACTGTATATGTGAATGTGTGCACAGCCTCGCATAGAGGACACAGAGAGACAGAGGATAGAGATTTTGTGTGATGTTACAGGGTAAGTATTATTATTGAGGTGCGCGTCATGGTGGAGTTTTGCGCTAAGGTGAACTTTTTACTACACACTTTTCATTACTTTTCATTGTTCATCCATTTCAATACTTTTCTCTGATCATAATTTTCATTGATCATAGTTTTCATAAAATTTCTTAATTCATACTTCTAATTACTGTTCATTGTTCCTTTTAATCATTACTGCTTACAGCCAAAAACCCTTATTGGACTCGAGACCAAGAGACAAAGAGAAACAAAAGACAAAGAGACGAGAGAATGACAGAATGAAGTAATCAGTTTTGATTCAAACTCCCAGAGGGAACACAAAAGGACAAAATTAAAGTGAACTTGGCTCATTGCCAAGGGGCACACCATGGCAACAACTGGAGAGTAGAAACATTTCAAGTTGCTGTTTCTGGAGAGAAGAAAATGAAGTCCGCACACTGTGTCAGCTCCCAGGAGAATGGTTTATTAATGACAACATTTCGACCACAACCTTGTGCTCCTCCAAAATGATACCCTTAAATGCGTCATACTTTTAAGAGCTGCCCATTAACCTGCAATGCGGTGCAGGATAGCTCGTCTCTAAAATAAATAAATAACTATAAATGTGAGTGTACTGTTTTATTCTAACTTGTTGCGAGCTACTTAAGCGAGACCAGGCTACTCGATTCAGCATTCATGTGGGGACACAATAACATTGCAATTCCCAACCATATGAAAGGATAGTCGGTGAGTGGGTGAAAACCAGGCATTCCGCACGACCAGGTAGAAGGCCTGGTGACGTGAGGTAAACCGCAGCCTATCAGCACCTTTGTGGTATAATGCTCATGGTCCCTCTGTAGATACTGCAGTAACTACTGCTGTCAAGGTTCACTGACCATCTACGGTATGCTCTTAAGTATTTTATTTGTAGTGCTTGACCATGCCTCTCATGGCTTGACTTTTACACTGATCCAGCAGGACAACTAACAACTTTTACTTTCTGCTCAACCCACAGTATCTCTTTCTCTCATCAAGTTGAGACTAAGATCTCATTAAACACATAATGGAGAATCAAAGAGTAAAACCATGTTATCCCAAATGTTTTGTGAAGTTTTGTAAGAAGCAAACCAAAACTAGCCTGGTAAACCCTCCCTCCGGAAATCTCAATTCCATTTCATTTCAGGAGTGAGTCTGGCCTGATCGCCCATTCTGCAATATTGGCTGCAGGCTGAGTTGGGCGGAAGTAATACCGTTGACTGACAACCCCTTCAGCCAATGATATTTTTTCCCCTTCAGCCAATCAGCAGTTCACCAGTCTAATGTGACGTCAACGGGACTTTTGAGACAGCCAAGCCCAAAATGGGTTGCCTTATTCGGGTACATGGGTGTCACTGCCCACCCCTACCGGTTCTCTAAATTTTTATTTTTAAATAGGCTTTGTCATGATTAATTGACCACATATATGAAGTTAAACAACTACATTCTATCCAAACGATATCTTATAAGTAAATTCCGTGCCTCAAAATAGAAGTTAGAGAGCTTTTTGAAGTCAAAAAATCGCGGAGATTATAGCGGACAGAAAAAGATGGCTGCCGTTCGTGTTTTGGGCTCACTCGAACTCGCCACCTGATTGGCCAACTGTCGCTGTCAATCACAGAACGATGTGCGACGACGCTGATAGGCTCGGTTAGCTGGTAATTCCACTAGAAACCCCCACAATGGGCTATCAGGCCAGACTCACTCCTGAAATGAAATGGAATTGAGATTTCCGGAGGGAGGGTTTACCAGGCTAAACCAAAACTACACAGACAGCAATTGCATTTCAAGAGGATTACCAATTACACAGACAATCGAGCACGGCACTCACTGGCCCAAATGCAAATGAACCAGCTCGTTGGATGTAACCCCTCCTCTGGTTCATGCACAGCCTCGGTGTGATACACCCACAACTGATAACAGCCCCAAAACAAGCTCCTCCCCACTGATCATTTACAGCCAACCAGATGAGGAGGCAGCTCTGCAGGGTTGGTGTGAACAAGGCCATCGGTCCAGACAACACCAAACATAGGGTGCTCAAGTTATGCGGATGGAAAAACATCACCCTCCATCTGCTGGCTTCCCAACCGCGAACACAGTCAATAGTGTTAGTTGGAGTGGCCGGCCAAGGCACCGTGGAGGCCCCCCAACAATCAACTTTTTTATATTGATCTAAGTGCGTCAAAAGACGTGGTGGACTTTGTAAAGGTTACCTTTGTAACAATTTGTACATTCATGTATTTTTTTTTATGTAATCCTAACTCACATGCAACCTTTAGACAAACCAATAGCTGGCCGCACTTTATGATGAATCACATTGTTTTTAATCTGCAATCTTTACATTTTCTCATCTCTCAGTGTATTTAATATGGTCTCATACATATCTTCTATATACCCATCTCACTCTCCCCTGTCTCCTCACAGTTTAATTTCCCCGGCTGGGCTCTCACAATGATTACGGTTCCACTCTCCCTTTCAATCAATACACCAAACCCACCGCAATTTCCATTGCTAGCGTCCATATCGCTGTGTATGCATCAAATTTATGTACCGGTATATACTGTCTGTAGACATTTACTCAAGTACTGCACCTAAGTATAATTTTGAGGTACTTCTACTTTAATTGAGTATTTCCATTTTTTATACTTTATAATTCTACTCCACCACAATTATTTTAAAACTTGAGTTTACTTTGCAGATTTGGATTATAACATACATTAACCACTAAAGCCCTATTTTATAGGGGCTAAGTAAGGTTTGTAGATCGGCTTTTTGAAACTAGGCAATCTGCAAACTCACAACGCAAGTAACATTTTTAATACACGCCTTTTACTTGTTACAGAGTACTTCATTTATTGTGGTATTGCTACTTTTCCTTCCACCACTGCATCTGAGTCATTGCTGTAGTGTGTCAGACACTGTCCAGCCTACTTGCTGGTTAAAATACCAAGCAGCACTCTCTTAAGGATTCCTGGTCTGTTCAATCAATACCCCAAACTCCAACATTTCAGACTTTCTAACTTTTATATTGCTTCACACACACACACACACACACACACACACACACACACACACACACACACACACACACACACACACACACACACACACACACACACACACACACACACACACACACACACACACACACACACACACACACACACACACACACACACACAGTAGTGTCCAAGGGCAACAAGCACGGCCACAAATATATATAATTTCACAACTCCTTAAAAGTGAATTATTATTATTGCGTGTCTGTATTCCACCAATGACAGGAGGAGAAACTAGAGAAAACAGATGGACAGCGAGTGGCCAATGAACTGTCAAGGGTCTTACACCAGTCTCACATCTTGCTTTTCTGCTAAGTATGGATTTCTCCCAGCGGGGTGGTGCCACTTCTTGATCTTCTCTGCCTACAGATCACTACAGTGTGCCCCAACATTGGCTTTATTTATTTTTAATAGATAAATAAAAGATGTTGCTTCTGTTGTGTAGCAACGGCCATGCATATGACAATAGTTGAATTCACACAGACGGTGAAACGCTACAACACGCGTGAGAACCACTGATTTCCCGTGGATTATACAAGTCGTTTTTCATCATAAAGCAAACACCAAACATCCAAACACTGATAACGTGATGGCATGTGAAAAACTGGACGAGGCACGCCGAAACTCCAATCACAAGCAGACCACAGAGAATCGTGAGATACGAATAAGGCCTAACACCTTCTTTTCAGTACTTACAGCTGAATCAAGGGGGAGGAGCATGATGACGAGTGGGGCGGCCATAGCTGAGTGGTTAGTGAGCCCGCCTAGGGAGCCAGAGGCCCTGGTTGCCCCAGGTACGATTCCAGGCGACGCCAGCATATGTGTCGATGAAATGAAATTTGTCCCTGAGCAAGACTCTTAACCCCTAATTGCTCACAGGCCCTCATTGGAAACAAGCCCGCAAGGACTTTCATGAACGTCCTGTTAAAAGGAATTATCCTTATCCTTACGATAAACAGAGACACGATTATGAAGATACTCAAGGCCTACGGTGTTCCTCACAACTCCGGGCCATAGGAGCCATATACACGGGCACAAGAGCCAAGGTGATGACCCCAGATGGCAACACTGAGGATTTTGACATCCTGTCCTCTTCACTGTAGTCCTACACTATGCGCTAAGGCTGTCCTTCAGTGAACAGGAGCAGGAACTTGGCCACACTATAACATTTAGGAGGTCTAAAAGACACTATGCTGTAACAAGCTTGGACTATGTGGAGCAGGCAAAGGTGCTCTTGGCCACAGTGGCGACAGAGTGTGCCAAGGTTAAATGCCAGAAACACTGAGGTGAACATCCTCCCTGACCACCCATTTCTAATAACAGCAGAAGGAGCTGCGCTGAAAGAAATCAGTGACTTCACACTTTTGCTGTGGGAACCAACACATGGGCATCAATCACGAGGGCGTCCTACACCTACCTACGTGGATGTACTAAAGGAAGATACAGGTGTGGAAAGTACTAGCCAGGCTTGTCCGAGGATGACCTATAGAGAGAGACTCCCCTGGATGTGTTGGTTTCTCCACCATCCTGTCCATATGGGACAGAGAATTGTACTGCTTGGGTGGTTTCCAGGTCCTTCTAGGTAGAAGTTAGTCTCATGTGTCAGAGAAGATTTACAATCTCTCAATCTGCGTTCGTAGTATTATCATCGCCCTCAAATCATCCATTTTGATCTTGATCAACTGGACATTTGCCAGCTTTATCCCCGGGAGTGTCGCTCAATGTTTTGACTTAAGCCGTTTTCTGTTGTCCATTGTCAGTTCTGTATTTCTGATCTCCTTCCCCAGTGGCTCTTTCTTTGGAGAAGAAGAGGTGCCATTGTTGTTGTTGTTGTTACCCTCTCCCTTTGTCCACGAAGTATCTCAGCTGACGACAAAGATGTGAATAGAATGAGATCAAGCCCAGCAAGTCTGACATCCTATATCCAAAGTGTACTAGAGTCATACATAATTGCACTGCCAATGAAAGGCTAAAAAAAAAACGGTATGCAAAAAAAAAGCACAGCCTAAGCAAACTATCCACAACGACAGGTGACGTGGGGTCACGCCATCTTGTAAAGTCCTACTTTTCCTACCTACATTCCTACTTTGTTGCATAGATCCAAATGACTTGTACAGTATATCAACAGGATGAGGCACATACTCTCAATACCTGTGTTGCCTTTCCTCCCCATGTTGTTCTACACTTTCCAATAAAGCAAGAAAACTATACTTTTGTATGTGTGTGCATACTGTGGCTATATGTGCAAAGCCCCACAGGCACACAGCAGCAATTGGCGACTAAAGCCTTGTTGTTCCACTTACCGCTGTGCGATAAGAAGATTAATATCATATTTCACCCTTTTGTGTTCAGCTTTGTGTGCAAAGCTAGCTCTGTTTACTTTACCTACTGTTGCGCGCGGCATGCTAAAGCATCAGCATGTGTCCGAGGAAACTGCACGAACCCCGGATACAGAGCAGAGAAACCCCTACTAATATTCTCAATGTGGGGGCGTTGGTTGATCAAAGCGCTTGTTGCCAAAAGAAAGAGTTGAGGTCCTTTATATAATGTTCATCTTTGATGGCTCATCTCTCTCTCTCTCTCTCTCTCTCGCTCTCTCTCTCTCTCCCTCTCTCCAGTCTCTTCTGAGTTTAATTTCTTCAGCAAGGCTCTCACAATGATTACTGTGCTCTGCCTTTCAATCAATAGACTAAAACGTCTGGCCTTTCCATTTTTTACTTTCATTCATGCACTATGCATACAGACACTATGCCAGCTTGTACATACTGTAGGCTGAGCCTGTACACTCAGCCACATGTGTGTGTGTGTGTGCACATAAACACATAGCAAGCTATTTTGGAGGGAAGGGAATGAAAGGGATAGGTCACCCACAAAATGACATTTTGACTATCAATTACTCACCCCATGAAGCCTTGAATTCATGGAGATTATTATTTTTTTGTTGCATTCCTGAGCCAATAATCCAATGTTTAAATTCAGTTGAATTAGGGTTGCCACCTTTCAGAAATTGAAATAAGGGACATTCATTCCGCGAAAATGTTTTTGGGGAGCCAGCCCCCCAAACCCCTGAAATGCATAGAAATGCATCTATGCATTTTCGAAACAGTTATTATACCTATAACACACAATAACACAAACGTCAGTGCTCCTTGGCTTCTATGCTGCTTGCCTGCTTCTCACTTTATGTTGCAGGCTACATCATGGATTCTACCATGGCTACAGTAACTGAAAAAGTTTGCCTGGTTTGTACTAAATCTTCTGTCACACTTTCTAGCCACCCTTAATTTTTCCCCACTCAGTTCTATACTTCTGAAGTCTCAGTCTTTCGTTTTTTCTTTAGACATTCAACTTATGTTCTGAGCCGGGTAGTACTGTCACGCTCGCATTGCATTGTCATGCTGGCAGGTTTGTTGTGGTTTGAATGGAGGGAGGGTGTGGGGGGCAGAGACAGTATCTTAGCAACACTGAAAGCGCTAAATTCCGCCCGCCACTCTCGAGACCGGCGGGCGGATGTATCGCGAGACGAGATTTCAAACGTGATTCCAGTAAAACAGATTTGTAGACAGTAATGGCGGCGCCCATGTAGCAATAACACTACACACGACAGATATATACAAGAAAAAAATATTTTCGAGAGACAGAAATAAGCAGATTTAGCCAAGCACCAAAGACTCCCATTCGGTTGGGGGGAGGGGGGGGGGGGGCGAAATGGAGAACATCACTCGTTATGAACTGGGGGTCATAGACCACTCTTATGATGAGTTAACAAGCTCAAATGAAGGTAAGAAACGCCGAGGGCGAAATTCTCCTTTAAGCTTGGCCTCCAATTTACTTCAATTAATCAAATGTTGGAATATTGGATCAGGAATGCGAGAAAAAAAATAAGAAAAATCCATGAATTCAAGGCTTCATTGGGTCAGTAATTGATAGACATTTTTAAGTAATTTTGTGGGAGAACTATCCCTTTAAATAGCAAGAGAGAGAGGCAATGGCAGAGAAGGAGGTGGAGCTGAATCAGAATCAGAATCAGCTTTATTGTCACAGAAGTAGGTGAAAGTGGGTGAAATTAGTTTTTGTGCATAGTTCTGGAGTACAGCTCTGCATAGTTCTGGAGTACAGCTGCTGGAGTACAGCCACAGAGCGAGGAAGCAACCTCTATCATGTGACTTGTTTTGTATATTCAACCCTCCTCGGAGCCAGAGCCCAAACGAGTCTGTTGTTCACAAGAGCTCTGTGTGGCTGCAGTATTTTATAGTCATATGACACATGTTAACGAGCCCCCTGTTAACAATGTGGGAACTTTAAAATTCCTGTTGCAGCACTTCAGGCAGCAGAGCGTGTCCTTCGGGAGGCGATGCTGGCTGGCTGGGTGGGATGGTGGACACACATCCAGGCTTGTCCACACACGCTACTGGGGCTCAGGGAGAAGTGGACAGCTCTCTTCCTCTCTACTGCCCTCCCCTCTCTTTCTCTCTCTCTCTCTCCCTCTCTCTCTCTCCCTCCTCTCGTCCCTCTCTCCCCTTCTTCACCTCTCATCTCTCTTCCTCTCTCCTCCTCCTCTCCTTTCTCTGTTGTAACTACCCCTCCCCCCATTTCTCCAATCCTCTCCCATCTTGTCCTCTCTTCACCCGCTGCCATCCCTCTATTCCTGCCCCCCGGCCCACTCCCTATCTCCTTTCATTTCATACTATAGCATTGGATGCTATCCTACATATAATTTGAGTAACCTCTGTCGGTCTGTCTTGGTGTCTTGGTGTCTTGGGTCGTCTTTGAGTAACCTCTGTCGGTCTGTCTTGGTGTCTTGGGTCGTCTGTGCCCCAAACTGCGCATGTGTCGTTGCCAGGTTTCGCGCGCGAAACAAGCAGCAAGGTCTATGAAAACAAGGCCAAACGAAACGAACCCTACAAGCAACAAGGTCTATGAAAAGAAGGCCAAACGCAGCGCTTTCACACATATACCTTGCCTCTTGGAAAACAGCCGATCGACAAGCTCACAACGCGTCCCCACACCCACCTGCACTTTCACAACCAACGCCAAAACACACTACCACCAATATGGCCCCTAAACCGCTTACAATAGAACAACATGGCAACACCGTGCTTCTACACCATAGACCCCACCCACTCTCGCCTGAGAGCCACATTTCGTGGCTGCCTCCGTGGTGTGTGTGTGTGTGTGTGTGTGTGTGTGTGTGTGTGTGTGTGTGTGTGTGTGTGTGTGTGTGTGTGTGTGTGTGTGTGTGTGTGTGGGTGGGTGGGTGGGGGGGAGATGATCGCACCACAACTTCGGTCCGCGGCCGTGTATGCGTG
>NC_137617.1:19137069-19232069 GCF_963280865.1 Gymnoscopelus braueri
GGTGGAAACCTTGTATGTCTCTTGGTAATAACTCTTGGTAATACTTTTCATTGGTAAAATATTTAGAAAAGCCACAGACAAGACTTCCTCTTCCACCTTAACCTGGCATCCCTATTTTTGGCATGTCATTATAGGTAAACATAAAAAAGAGCTACTTTTCCATGACACTGTCATACGACAAAGTATAAAACAAGGCATTTATTTATGAAAAAAAACAAAAAAACATAAAAAGATGTGTAAATACTGGTTTCTGCCCAACAGCAACGATGAGTGTGTGTGTGTGTGTGTGTGTGTGTGTGTGTGTGTGTGTGTGTGTGTGTGTGTGTGTGTGTGTGTGTGCGCGCGCGCGTGCGTGCGTGCGTGCGTGCGTGCGTGCGTGCGTGTGTGTGTGTGTGCGTGCGTGTGTGCGTGCGTGCGTGCGTGCGTGCGTGCGTGTGTGCGGGTGTGTGTGTGTATGTGTGTGTGTGCATGTGCGTGTAATTCCCACCTCCTCTACGTCGTTATCCAGAGCCACGATAGCCAGCGGTGCAGACAAGGATGCGTTGGTCGCTATGGTGGCACCCACGGGCGCTGCCTCGCTGACGTAGCCATGGTAACGTGCCTCCAGGAAGTAGGGAGCCTGGTTGTTCTCATCCAGAATTTCGATTTGGAGGTTGGCGAAGGCTGGGAGGGGGTGACCATTATCCTGCTCTGCCTGAGAAACAGACAGACAGACAGATAAAGAGAGAAGGCTTTGATTCAAGTAAATAATGTTTGTGCTTCTACATTTTGGAACGAATAGACTGAGGCAGTGCTATTAGCAGACTGAAAACTCATTTTCGTAAATGTCCATTTAAATGACAAACCGTCATTGATCCAAATAACACACACAACACATGCGCACACGCACACGCACACGCACACGCACACACACACACACACACACACACACACACACACACACACACACACACACACACACACACACACAGTATACAGTTTATGGAGCCAGTCAATCTTGCAGCCGATTCTCTCTGCCAGACCGGAACGGCCAGAGGTGGGGACATGGATGATGTTTTCGCCCTTGTCCGTCCGGTGTTTGTCTGTCTGTTGGCACTGCAACAGGCCACTTCATGTCTTGAACCGCAGCTCATACGAAACTTGTTTAATCCCCTGGATTCCGTGGATCATGACACAATTTCCCATAGAGGCCATGCCCATTTCCACCTGACAAGATGTTCCACCATGTTGTGTTTTTTTCAAGACCAAACTCATACAAATCAGTACACATTCTCTTTGGAGACACGTGATCAAGATGTATCGTTCAGATTTCTCATATTCCATTCCGATTGGCTACGATTGGCTTCAAAAGTTTGCGGGAGGGCCCCCAAATTTGAATGACATATTGAGGGGCCTGTAAACAAAACAGCCAACTTCCACCCATAGGGGGCACCACAAATGGTACTAAAATCACTCTTTGTTGCAGAATCATGACCCCCCCACACAAATTAATCACAAGGTCTTGTGAGTCATGTGACAATGACCCTCATAAAGGGTTTGATTTGTAAGTTTAGAGTAGGCAATTATTTTTTACCCCTTTTTCTCCCCAATTATGTCGTTATGCCAATTAATTCCTCCCCACACACATTTCGGTGTGTCACTGCTGTCGTACCCTACTGACTCATCTGCCAGCGAGGAGCCCCCACCAGGAGGACGTAGAGCCCTCGTCCTGCTCCTCCCGCCCAACACTCCACGTTGACAGGTGCCGCCCCAACCTATAGGAGTACGTGCAATGACCAATATCATCCTCCCCGTCCGGCTTCCCTCCACCGAACGAACGCGGGCCAATTGTGTTCGTGTAGACGCTCGACAAAGCCACGGTGGATTCAAACCCACAACCTCTGTGGTGTTGGGCAGTGACTTTACCACTGCGCCACCCGAGCACCTGAGATATATATTATTAAACTCAAAAAGTATGTGATCATTTTCTTCTGTACTTTACTTTACTTTGCAGATGAAGTTGTGATTAAACCTCTTGAAGTAGTCAAAGGTTGCACTGTCATTGCACAAAGCAATCTCAGTGCTTTGTTAACCAAGAGCACCAAGTGTACCAGTAGCACTGGCAGCTTTCTGTGGACACGGGCCCTGTTTGCCAAGACGTTTCTGAAGCGTCTCGGTGTGATCACCCCCTAAGGTAGTAAAAACAATTAAAATGGTTGATCTATGTGGTGAGAAAACTTTATAGCTCAATATCTCAAAAGTTATCACAACAAACCCACAAACAATGTTCAATTTCCGAGTCATTTTCAGCTCCAGCAGAAAGCAATGCATGCCCAGTGGCTTAATTCTATTACCAGCCCGAGATATAATCAAGATTAAAAACATCCACAAACGGAACCCCGCTATTTCAAGGCTTCACAATTACAGCCATTTAAAATCCTCGGGACAGATTGCATTCAACTGGAAGAAGCTGGAATTAACAGCAAAGTAATAAACTGCATGCACAAACCCGTCCCCCTTAACAGATGCCTCAGGCAGTGTGGAGCAGCACTCGTGGGAAGTGTTAGTCGATGTGGACAATTTGTTTTAGACAACAGACAGATTGACCATAATCGTCACAGTGTGGCTGTGTCCCGTTTGCAAGAAAGCTTCCTATCACCCTTTATCTAGTTAGGAAGATTGTCCAGTTTTTGGTTTTTAGAGAGATTAAATGATACAACCTACAGTGGAAAGGTAGTGTAATCATGTGACTAACGTAATCTTTGAAGTTTCTTGGGCAGCAAATGCACTTCTCTGGTTGATGTTTTTGAGCTTTTGTATTTATTTGTCATTGTAAAATAACATGATGTTAGAATCATCGTCCTCACCACATGGCATTATGGGATATCCTACCCAAACAGCCAAGGAACCACTTGATGTCTCCTGGACATTTGGACCGAATAAAAGTACCCAACTAGGATGTATATGCTTCATATTGTAATGAGACAGTTTCCATTAAAAAAAAGCTAAATACCTAGGAAGCTGCCTTAGAAATGAGACAGAGCCTATTGTGTAAAAGGAAGATGCCTGTAGTTCAGTGCAATAACTGCACGCAACATCTCTATTTGCAGACACACATTTATGTCCATACCTTGAGGACCAGGTCAAATCTTTGGTAAAGTTCCCTGTCGATGGGTTTCAGTAGCTGCAGTTCAGCTGAGGTACTGTTCAAAGTGAAGTACTCTGTGTAGGACTCTGGTTTTCCTGAGGAGGAGACGCAACAAAGGCATAGACAGTCAGGGTAGCAGATCACACATTCAATTCATTGTACAATCAAATAATACACAACAATGTATTTACAAATAGTGTACGTGTCAAAAGCTTTCAACAGCATCAAATGCTTTCAAAACATTGGCTGACACTACCAATTTTCTCATCTTCGCTCTCCACAGGTGGGCATGCTTCACGCACACACACAGATGGTCTGTGTGTGTGTGTGTGTGTGTGTGTGTGTGTGTGTGTGTGTGTGTGTGTGTGTGTGTGTGTGTGTGTGTGTGTGTGTGTGTGTGTGTGTGTGTGTGTGTGTGTGTGTGTGTGTGTGTGTGTGTGTGTGTGTCTCCCATTTTCATAGCTGGGACTTTCTTTGAACCATACTGAGCGAGACGCTATTCATTCAGCACTTGTGAGTTTATTTTTACATTCACCTTGAGATACGAAAATAATGTCCAACAAAAGTACAAGTACCATTCCTCAAAATAATTATGTTTTCAGGCAGTTTTCCGTTTGAAACTTCTTGAAACTTTGAATCCTTAAAACATTCATTCTTATTCTGTTACCTGCCTTTTCTGCACAAGAACATTTGTGAGATGTGAAATGCAAGAGATTTAACGCATAATGTCGCATTGTGAGGTTGCAGATCTGCTTTGTAATTTTACTAAAAATATATATATACATTTTAATATTTATGAAACATTCTAACAACACAAATCTTGTAGGGGGTTGCCTGGCGCAATATCTTTTCAGAAGGGTGTCCGTGGCCGAATACATATTAAGTTGCTTGACATAAAAAGGTTTAAGAACCACTGCACTAACATACTGTACATACAATGATGACATATTCTAACTATGACTGCAGCACGTTAGAGTCTAAAACCACCATAAGAATGATGCCTAAGGGTTAATTCCCTAGGTTTGTGTGACACAATCGTGCCTGGAGCCAAAGTGCTTCAAACAAATGGATACTCGCTAGTGAGGAATAGCCATAGGCTGCATGTTTCTGCAACCTGTCAGTCATAACAGTGTGTGTCATTCAAAACCTACCAATGAGAATGGAGTACAGAATGCCTGGCCTTTCAGAAGGGGGCTGTATGTTTCTGTCTTGGTCCACAGCCTGAATGGGCGGAGTCACATTGACTGGATTCACCTTGACCTAGAGGTAGAGAGCAACACAGTACAAGAAACCATAAAACATCTGAAATAAGTCATTTGATATTCATTATTCAATAGTCATTTATTATTATTTGACTGAAAATAGCTCATAGCCCGCACACACTCACACAGTGTGTGTGTGTGTGTGTGTGTGTGTGTGTGTGTGTGTGTGTGTGTGTATGCGCACACGTGCGTGTGAGACGACAGACAGACAGACAGATAAATCTAATGCACAAAGCATAACAGAACAAAAAAAAGGACGAATGAGAATGCATCTCCACACGACAAAATATATACTGTGTGTACTATCATGGAAACAAGTCTATAAAAACCTGATAGAGGGAATCTTGACTTTTAACATGGCAATGTGGTATGGCAATCTTAATGTAAAAGGTAGAGGCAAGCTGCAGCGAATAGTGAACCTAGCCTCAAAAATCATTGGGAAGAGACAGAAACATTTAAGCTGTATCTACAAGGAGGTACTTCGTAAAAAAGCTGTCAAGATAGCACTCTGCAGGGAGTTCGAACTACTTCCCTCTGGTAGACGGTACAAAGTACCAAAAGCTAACCGTAACAATTTTTTAAATTCCTTCATCCCTAATGCCATTAAGGCACTAAATGATACAATGTCTCGCTAGATTTGTTGTTTTTTCCTTTGTATTTGCCACTGTTGTCCTGTACTTTTCTTTTGCCATGAGAAAATAATTGTGTGTTGTTGCTGTTGTTGTAACTGTTTGTTTTTTACTGTTGTTGAGACCGAAGACAAATTTCCACATGTGGACAATAAATGAAACTAACTAACTAACTAACAAACACATTTCTCAACTTCCGTTAAACGGGCATCCTGCCAAATCAACCATGTGGTTTTTGCTGGGGATCCCAAAACCCCAACAACAGATGGCGTTAAAGCCTATAACCAATTTTTCAATCAGGCACCTGTCAGATACATTTATAACTAAAATAAGCACTCTACTATTAATTAAGAAAAAGCCATGGGAATATGTAATTCAGAAAGATTCATTGGAAAACCGACATCATATAGGCAGATTGTCATTTCCCCATTAACCACTTAAGCTTCTTTGAACGAAGAATAGTAAAAATAGCCAATCTACAAATAGCGATACAGCGCATTTTGAGCTTATAGATCTGCTATTTGTTTTTTTAGATAGAACTTAAGTGGTTAAGGTTAAGTTCATGTCCTATCCAGGATTGTTACCGCTTTGAGCTTAATGCAATATCTCTTGTTAACCAGTAGTGATCCTATACGAGCACAGGATCAACAACAACATCAATGTCTCAATAGAAGAGCAGGGAGTTGTGTTAAACCTTTTCCTAAGCAGTGGTTTGTTACCTTTTCAAGGAAGCCTTTGGACTACATCATTTCTTTTAGCATGCTATGAAAATCAAATTTCCTTCAGAGACTTGAAACTTGCTTGAGATAAGTAATCCAACACATTCAATATCACTGCATGGTTATTCTGTGTCACTTGATTTAAAAAGGCTCTGGATTCTCTGGAGAAAGGACTGATTGGCAAATGAAATTCATTATTCAACATCCATGACTTAATAAGTATTAAATGATGTTTATCAAACACTGAATGTGTTATTCACATTGTTTGGTAAGATTTTAATGACTTTGCAATTGTTTTAATTAGATTTCTTTGTAATATGAAAATAAATAAAGCCATTAACAGAAAATGGTCTATGTTCATGTACTGTAGAGTACGATATACAGTATTGACACCAATATGGGTCTGTATGGCATGAAGTGGCTTACAAAACTGTTCATTTATTATGAAATGTGATTGCATTCATTCACTAGTATCTGCTGGATATGTTAAATGAGACAAGACTGGCCCGGACTGCTAGCGTGGCGGTCCGGGCACCTAGGGCACCGATGCAGCCTGACAGCGTGTCGCGGGTTCAAATCCCGATCCGGACGATCTTTGCTGTGTGTCACACACCGTCTCTCTCTCCCCATTTTCTGTCAATCTCCTGAATACTATCAATAAAGGCAGAAAAATCCCCCCCCCCCCCCAAAAAAAAATATAGTATTTCAATTGCACCCATCTATCTTGAAACATCATTCATTCACCCACAACACACACACACACACACACGCGCCCCCACAGCAACTCAAACACACACAGAGTATATACACATGCACGTACGCACGTGTGCACGCACAGTGTAGTAGAGTCTAAGGGGTTACTATGAATGGACTGTCTCCCACCAACCAAAACAACCTTCAGAACAGCAGTTTTCTTCAACACTGTAAAACATGAATTATATACACATTCTGCTGACTGAGTGCATATATTTGTGTGTGTGTGTGTGTGTGTGTGTGTGTGTGTGTGTGTGTGTGTGTGTGTGTGTGTGTGTGTGTGTGTGTGTGTGTGTGTGTGTGTGTGTGTGTGTGTGTCAGGAGAGAGAGATTAATTTGTTTGTTTTTGCATGTGTATTTACCTATCAACACATCAGGTTAATTGGTTGTGCACGTGTGTGTGTGTGTGTGTGTGTGTGTGTGTGTGTGTGTGTGTGTGTTCGTGCGTGCGTGCGTGTGTGCTCATGCGTGTGTGAGTACATGCAATGAAATGACTAGGCCATAATTTTGAGTTATCACTGAGCAATATGCTGAGGTCTGGGTAATATGCCACAGCTGATAACAGAAGCATAAAAACATCTCTATGGATAAAAAGCACTTTATCACTACAGCAGTCTCTCTTACACACACACACACACACACACACACACACACACACACACACACACACACACACACACACACACACACACACACACACACACACACACACACACACACACACACACACACACACACACACACACACACACACACACACACACACGACTCAGACCCAGGTCCCAAAGGAATGAATCTCTGCTGAACATACTAGTTATCACTGAGAGACAAGGAAAAGGAGGAGAGAGAGAGAGAGAGAGAGAGAGAGAGAGAGAGAGAGAGAGAGAGAGAGAGAGAGAGCAATAAAAACCTAGAAAGAGTGATGAAGGTGAGAGAGAAGGATAGCGAGACAGACAGGCACAAGCCTAGAAAGAATGATGAAAGGGAGGGCGAGAGAGAGAGAGAGAGGAGGACATATATGTGTCAGAAGAAAGAATGGGAGAGCCGAGAGAGAAAGAGAAAAGATTAAGAGACAGACCTGTCAGGGACAGAGAGAGGAGAGAGACACTGCAGGTGGTAGAGAAAGAGAGACGGAGAGGAGAGGAGGTGTAGGAGAAACATAAGTGCAGAAAAGTGCAGGGATTGTACAGGTAAGTGTCACACGGGGAGGACAGACAAAGAAAGACTAATGATGACAGATGATAGAGATATTAGACCTGTGGACCAGTGCAGTGCCTGGTCCCTCTGGTCCCTCTGGTAACCATTAAACCAGAAAGACTTTCAGGAGCACCACAAAGAAACTGTACAGTTTGGGGAGAACAAAAATAAAGAAACACATTTTGATACTAATTTTGCACAAAAAAAAAAACCTACTACTTGCTACGCTTCTCAGCCATGTAAACATTGCCCCCCCCCCACAACACACACACACACACACACACACACACAGGTGCACAAGCAGCAAGCACATGTGGGAACGAGGCTCCTCAGCATAAAGAGATGCATTCAGAAATGTCATACTGCATGGAATAAACTACTTGGGTTACCCTGGCAACCAATTCGTCTCTATTTTGGTCGTGTCATTACAGGCAAAAATAGTAGATCTACAAAAAAAGATAATCAACATAAAATACATAATGGACAGCCTGTTTGAGCAGAGGATAAATTGCGCTTTGAGCTTCATGCAATACCTCTTGTTACCCAGTAGTGGTCCTATACGAGCACAGGATCAATACGTCATCTACCATACAGTTTCGTTACAATAACGTGTTATTCACTAAAGAAAAGGTTTGGTTTAGTTGACTAGTTCAGTTCAGTCAAACAGTCTAGGTTCCGTAAAATGAGCAGCGTTATCTATAGAGGTGAACCAAGGTAATTAGCTTGAAATGTGACTGAGAATATGTAATGGCACGAGACACTCCACTGCTTATTCCAATCAATAACACCACCAGCAAGAAACGTGAATAATAGACTATCGTAAAAAATCACGACCATGCCAATGTTGACATATGTGACTACCTCTGGTGACAGCAAACTGTAATGTGGTTAATGAATAACACATAGGTAGAAGTGGAGACAGACAGACTGGCAGGCAGCGATGCGAGGCAGTTAGCTACACGCCACAAGCACCCTGCTGGGACTAGGAGATGTATGGAGGCAATGGTCAATCACAGGTAAATCACCGTCACAGACACTAGAAGATTTTGGTCTGTCCTCATGCTACACCCCACTCTCTCCCTCTCTCTCCCCGCCTCTCTCTCCACCCCTCTCTCTCTCTCTATCTCTCTCCATCCCTCTCTCTCTCCCCCCCTCCCCTCATCCTTCCTTCACCCTGCCAAGAAAGCCTCAGGTTTGTCACGTTTGTCTGGCTGTCTGTCTGTTTACATTTTTGAAATTGCAAATATGACATATTCCGGTTGAGAGCTTAGTACACTTTGCTATCAGAAAGGGCCTTAAGGCTTGTGCCCTTAGAGAAACTGACACAAGCACGTTCAGTGACATGACGGACAAGCTTTTTTTTCTTTCTAAAAAAAAGTTTTTTTGGCTGGTTCTGATTCCTAGGAAAATTTCTGTCGAGGCAACGCGACTACTTGGAGACAGATGTAACACTTCCTCATCTATCATTATGGTCATTTCCCCCCAATCATGGGGCTGCTCGTGTCCAATGCACATATGTGGATATGACTGAAACTGGAGTGGGACTGGGAGTTTAGTTTCATAATTACATAGTTATGGATGAATGAGTCCTTACGCTTGAAACCCACCGGGCGCGCAAGCATAATCGCACGGACAGTGATTTTCTTCCGCTCCATGTTAATGAATTCAGACGTTCTTAATGGCCACGCATGGCCACTCCACACGCGCCCGTGAAGATTTATTTTCTGCGGCGGGCGGATTTCTTTTTCTTTTTTTCTTTTCTTACATTGACCAGACGTCAGATTTGGCGAGAACAGTCGCGCACAAACCAGATCTGCGCACAATAAAAGTGCGTGAGCAATGCTTTTTTGGAGGGTTCTCAGCGTTAACCTTTCTACCTGTCTTTAAGTCTGTCTTTTTTTTTCTTTATTTACCGAGGGTAGGCACAAGTGTTCTTTTTCACCAACGCCCTGCTTAACACTCACACTGACACACACCAAATAGCCGCAGCCAGAAGCTATGGCTATTTGGGGGTCCTTGGCATGGAATGGTTTGGGGACCTGTGATCTAACAGTCTCTCTTCTTAAAGAGAAACGTCACCACTTGAAATTAAATTCAAGTGGTGAGGAGTCAGGAGACTGTAGAATATCACCACAAAAACATATTCAACTTTCCCAAAGTTGCATCTAACAGATGCATGGACGCACTCCCGACATATAATTATGTCACCATACGACCATACCTGTGAGTAGCCTACATTTTTGATTCATTGCTGGCCAGATGAATAAATCAACATTATGAAAGATTTAAGCAGACCCGACAATTGCTCATTATTCTCATAGAATCTCATAGAATCATTACGCATGCAGCCACAGACACAACCTGTGTGATTGTAGCCAAGATAATGAATCCCCTTATGCAAGATGAAGCTGTAATTATTTTCTATATCCTACTCCTTTACATTCAAATCATTTTCAGTCCTAAATATAATGCTTTAACTGTTGTTGGCTACGTTTATGCACCTGCTTGAAATTCATGCATAAAAAATTATGATTTCCGTTATTTTTATGCAATGTCCGATAAATTGTAATCATTCTGGACACTGTGACCGGCAGTTTAAAATCCTAGCGCAAGTGTGTGTAAATGTGTGTGTGTGTGTGGGTGTGGGTGAGGGGGGGGGGTGCTCTTGAGTGACAGAGGTCTCAGTAAAAACAGCAATAGTAGCAGGCAATGTTCAGTTAAGCATGGCTGCTCTGCTGACTTGGCATGTGTGTCACGAACACACTGCCCACTTGCCACCATCATGCACGGTGTGTGTGTGCGTGCGAGCGTGCGTGCGTGCATGCGTGTGTGTGTGTGTGTGTATGTATGTGTGTGTCCGTGTTAAGGCATGAATGAATGGTCTGCTGACTTGTCAGGGTCCAGGATTTCACCCATAGCCACTTTGTGCGGTTTACAATGTGGTGTTGTAAGTCGCTGTGGATTACAGCGTCAGCTAAATGCCTCCAATGTAAATCTTAAGACATAATATATAGCTGCATAAGCACAAAGGTACACTTGCATATAGCGTAGTATACATTATGTCTTTCTGATACATGGCAGATTAAAAACAGGATAAAAGTGGAAAGTGTGCAATGAAATTTTACATTATATCAGAGTTTCTATCAAACATTTAATTCATTTTAAATGCATCGAGTAATATTGCTTGTGTGGCGTTTCCATCAATTCTACCCTCTCAAGAGTCAAAACTTACCGGATCAGTAAGTTCCAGTATATTAGCCCTGTATGTAATGGGACTACAGTCTCTGGTATTTCCCACCAGGGCACATGGTAGAAACATGGGTCCCAGATCATCACCATCCAACACATCCACTGTGAGCGTAGTAGTGGCTGTACGGCGGTCACTGGGGTATGGCGCTCGGTCCTGGAGAGAGGGAGAGAGCCATAAAGACAGTGAGGGAGAGGGAATAGAAAGTGGATAGTGCAGAGAAATGTATAATTCCAATATTATAATATATGTACTTCTTAGTTTAGCTATATCTTATTGAGTTGGATTATGTTTTTATGCCTCCGCCAATGACAGCCGTGTCAGGAAGCATTATGTTTTCAGGTTCCGTTCGTCTGTCCGTCCGTGGGTAGTTAGAGGTCAAAGGTCAAGGTCACTGTGAGCTCATGTCCATCCCATTCTCATGAACGCAATATCTCAGTAACGCCAGGAGTAAAATTCATTACATCTGGCTAACATCCACTTGGACTCTACGATAACATGATTAGAATTTGGTGGGCAAAGATCAAGGTCCCTGTGCCCTCACAAAAGACATTTCATAAATGTCAGAATAGTGACAACTAACATTTCGCAAAAAAAATTTTTTAAAACACTTGTTCCTTACAACACTACACAGACATGGATGCAAACTGCAAGTCTTTGGCAGAGGCAAATAACCGCAATGCGGTATTTGTAGTTGTTATTATTTCTTTCTATGTATTGGTATTGTTTCCTGTAGAATGGAAAGAGAATTTTGTGTGGACCTACAGTACCTAACCCTGCCAACCCTGCTTACGCAAGATGGAAATCAAGAGAGATATTAGTAACTTAGTTCGAATTAAAATATATCTTATTGTCATGTCATAAAGTGTCAACAGCATTATACACAGAGAAAAAGCTAAGCACGATAAAAAACTGCATTTGTCCCTCAACCATGAACATTGTAATTGTATTAGTTTCATTATAGCACACTATCTGCCCGCTCTATTCCCCTAAAGCAGCATGAAGTTGAGATTAAACAAGACGAAGGGCCCTATTTTTGGGGCAGGTGCATTGGCCTGAGAAGCCCAGCGGATGGGCACATTTTCCTGAGGCACAGTGGCATGTCTGCATGTGTTTGATATTTTGTGGACTAGCTGTGCGCTGGTGTGGTAGGAGAGCCACAGTACAGGGAATGTACTGTAATTTGCAAATCACCAGCGCACTGCAATTATGGGGTCAACAACGGCCACGGTTTGTGCTGTCCGCCGCCTGCCTGCGTGGACCAGGTCTACCGTCATATAGTGAGACGCACACTCGTCCAGTGCAATTTCCTTCACTTCAGATGGCAGAAGCACTGTCACAGTTGATACTTGGTTTCTTGTTCATGGTCCAAACTGGACCCAGTGGACAGCACCCAGCTACCACAAAGCCTGCCTTCTGGTACTGTGACAATCCCGGTAGCTGTGGTATGAGCTCTAGGGGTGGCGAGTGGAGGTCCCTGAAGCACCAGCTGGCCGACTGTTGGGGGGATTTGTCTGAATCGCCGGCTGGTCGACTGTTGGAAGGGATACCATTGAAGCACATGCTGGTTGATAGTGATGTTGTGGTCGTGCATTTTTCCGCTATACCTCTCCTCGAAGTCCTGGTCGTGCAAGCGCCTACCGTCCAGTGCCCTTTCCGCCCCAAAGTCTCAACGTCCCTTTCTTGTCCCAGCACTGAAGTATTCTCTGGGGGATTTCAGACCCTTTCCCTGCCTGGTCCCACTCTCACTGTCCCGGGAGTGAAGGAATTCTCTGGGGGGATTTCAGCCCGTTTCAGCTGCCCGCCTGTCCGTTTTACCTGCGTTCTCAATTCCCAGCGCTCTCAAGCCCTGGCTCACTCTTGTTCCCTCTCAACGGTCCTCAAGTACTGACACAGTTGAGACTTTCTGCCTCATTCCCTCTCTTGTCTAGGTTTTGTATTTCATCAGTTTGGTCTTTAGGAGAAAGTAAGTTTACAAGGTTTTCTGTCCATGAAATTACCCGTATGCCATTGCGTTGAGCACAGTGCACAGTGTAATGAAGTAATGAAAAGCAATCACTTGAAAGGTCATGATTGAATCCACCTGCAACACACCCACTGACGATAATATTCAGCCATCTCGCTCTGCCGTGGGAACTGCACGCCACACCTGTTGCCACGCCCAACCCGCCATGCCGTTTCCCCACAATAGGGCCCTAAGAGTCTTGAAGATGTTTTGCTCCTTACACCCTACCAGACCACAGTGGTTTGAACAAATCGACAGACATTGCCATTCTTAACCATGCTTAACCATGCTATATACTTTGTCGTACGATCAACAGCGAAAATAGCTGATCTAGGCGCCGCCGCCTGGTTTAAAGTACTTAAAGAGAACAGCGCTCTCACTAGTGTGGCTAAAGATGTAAAAAATTAAAGTGCCACAAAGTATGAATTAAACAAAACATATTAGCTACAAAGTGCCTTTAAAGTCGACTTTGATATAAGGTCCTCCTTGTCAAGTAATGTGGTTTTCTTCATGAGGAGTAATTATCAGATAGTCAGAAAATGGTTCTGTGTGAAGTTCCCATAATAAATGCATATTCAAGAAATTAGCAGGAATACATGACTTTAGATACCTTTCTATATCAGCTGCTGCTCTTCACCTTTTATGTGCGTATATAGCTCACAGTAGAAAATGGGCTTTAACCAAGGCACTGTAAACTATTAATACATAGCCTGATTCATTCAAACTGTGCACACACCTGCTTGCTTGAACACATGATATGTTTGTTTCTAATAGAGCATTCAAGACATACAAAACACCCTATTTTCCCGTTATCCTATTGAATAGGCGTCATCAGTACACATCATCAGTACACATCGTTCCTCGGAGTACACATCGAGGAGGACCTCAAATGGGAGACGCACTCCACACACGTGAGGAAAAAGGCTCAGCAGCGACTGTACTGGCTCCGCCGCCTGAAGAAGCTCGGAGTAGGACGTCGCATCCTCAGGCTGTACTACAACAGTTCTGTTGAAGGCATCCTAACAGGCTGTGTCACGGCCTGGTACGGGAACTGCACTGCCCGAGAAAAGGTCAGCCTACAACGAGTAGTGCGATCGGCAGAGCGGATAATGGGAATCGAGCTCCCAGCGCTCCAGGAACTGTACAAAAAGCGGTGCGTGGTCAAAGCCAAGCGCATCATCAAGGACAAGCACCACCCAAGTCACAGACTGTTCAACCCCCTACAACGACCGCGACCGGGCAAGGGGCTCTACCGCAGTATCAAGAGTTCCACCACCAGATTTTGGTGTAGTTTCAATCCAGCCGCTGTCAGAATGCTGAATGGGGCATAAGCCTGGATGAGTTCAGCAGCCTGACAGCAGGCGGCGCAGACTTTTCTGGCTCTTTCTGAACACACCTGTGGATTATACCAGGGACAATTACTTGGACTTTAGCCCCCCCTCGGACACACCTGTGGACTACACCAGGTACAAATGACTTTTGTTGCACTCCCTCATGGAGCTACATGCGGATTATACTAGGGTCAGTCCACTCTAGGTGGACACGCACTGACCTTTTGCACCTTAATCCCTTGTATAACGCACTGACTTTTTTTGGGTCTTTTTATTGTGCTCCTTTTCCTCTAAGCACCTTAACGTCCTTTGTCTATCATGCACAGTATAAGTATAACATGCACAGTATACAATACATTGCTGCTATGCTCAGGCACCTTAGTTTAGTTTTTTAGTTTTTTTATTATCTCAGGTAATTTGTAAATATGTAGATAACTTGTCTGGCCTTCTGTTGCTCTCTTGTTTTTGATCTCCTTCCCACCTGCCCCCCACCCTCTTCTTCTCCCCCCCCCCCCTCTTCTTTCTATGGAAACTAACGTTGCGATGGGAACGATGTACAAAAAAGAATTTCACCCACTTTTTTACCTTGTAAACCTGTGATGTGACAATAAAACTGATTCTGATTCTGATTCTGACATCAGTCCCTATGGGCTAGTATGGGCCTACTAACCTGCAATAAATTGACGTCTAATTAGTCAATGTATAGGCTTAACTTGAAAGGACAACAGTATAGAGTATACGTATATGCAAAACATCTCTAAGCATCAGTGGATACCATGGGTACTGGCACTGCAGTAGATTTAAATTGGAAACGCATGTTACTGTAGGTGTTAATGTGTTTCAGGTTCAACACTACTGCCATGCCAATCAAGCAAAAGCTATGGGAAACTGAACCAGAAAAGGAAACGGGTATGCCACCTGCGGTAATTAGCGGACTACAGTTATGCACAGAGCCTATTGCAGGGTTACAAAAAAAAACATTACGCTATTAATACTATACTTCTAATACTGTCAATATAACATATAGGTCTACTGTTTCAACATCTAATAATACATTTTAAAATCATTAAAAAAAACACACACATAATCAGCAGGGGCAAAGGAAACGATGTTCTGCATTTTCATACAGTTCCAAGTTTTATCAGTGAAAATAAAGAAGTTTTATCTTCTGTCTATGTTTGCTATGTTTTGTTTATCTTTCTAGTTCTGCTACTTTTTCTCTCTTTTTTGTGCTGAAAAGGAATATTACTTCCCTCTTCAATAGTGCCTGAAGTCCTTCCCATAAAATTACAGTAGTAATCACCATTGTCATTAGGTTACAGAAGGTTTCATCAGAGTTGTTTGGCATTACAGGGACCACCTTTTACATTACACAGGCATTAGTTCCATTACTGCTATCAAAAACAGATCAGTGCCGCTTTAACATTTTTATTTGGAAAACACCAACAAGACACATGCACAATATTTCTCACTCAGAACTGAGAATTTTCTCTCCCTATTGTCAATTGAGTGCTCCCTGCACATGTTGCTGTGCTGTTTAGGGCTTTTAAGGCTTTTACAGAGCCTGGCTGCTATCAGGTTTCAACAATATCATCTAATCATTGTGAATGTATGCTAATGCGAAGACTTCTTGAATCAAATGTGTTTTTACATGGGGGAGGACCTTGCGTAAAGTATCAGAGGCACGTACTAGAGACAGCTGTTTTCAGCATTCATCTCTCTCTCTCTCCCTCTCAGTTCAGTTCAGTTCAGTTCAGTTCAGTTCAGTTCAGTTCAGTTCAGTTCAGTTCAGTTCAGTTCAGTTCAGTTCAGTTCAGTTCAATTAAAAGGGGCCTTATTGGCATGGGAAACATACAAGCTTCTGCACTTCTTCCCTGATCTTCTCCTGCTTAAAATCCTCCCCATTGTGTTGGGAGTCTTTTCACCACAGTCCAGAGAGCTGATCTGGGTGGGGAGGTGTCCCTCTCTGTGCCACTGGGTCTGGGTGGACAGTTTTCCCCCTCTGTGTCACTTTTGATTGTGGGTTCCATGCATCTCCACTTGTTTTATCTTCAACGGTGTGAATCTGTCTCTCAACTCAACGAGTGAGTAAGGCTCCGTAGTGGGGGTTGACTCTGTAAGTGGGGTTCCTCTGTGACATTGTCAGATGAAGGTAGGATTTGCAGTTCTCCTGTACTCTCTCTCTGATTCTGGAGAAGTTTTCCTCGGAGCAACTCAGGTTGGCCAGGATCATTACTGTTCTTTTCTTGTAGAGGTTTATAGTGGTTTATTCATCTCTGGATTTATTCCCACCGGCTACCTTGAACTAAAACCTTCTTTCTTAGCAGAGGGGTAGTGATCTCTTATGTGCCATGCCTGGAGATTGTCGGTGTGGAACATGAGGTTTGATTTGTTTCAAATGTTTCAGATAGTCAGCAAATATTGTTTCTGTATCTTTTTTCTCTTCTACTTTATCCTTGCAGAGTCATTTGTATTTTTTGATGGAAACTGCACTTTGTTGGATTCTGTGTGGAGGTGTGTGGAGTCCAAGGAAGGATTAAAGGCATTTGCACATACTGTATGTGGTGGGGAGGCTGTGAAGCTCTGCTTCCATTGTTACGGCGGTCTCTTCACATGGTAGCACTACACCTGTAATCGCTTAGATCGCAGGGTCACACTGTGCTCCTCATGTGAATAGACAGGCGCTGCGCATCGTGTAGATAACGGACAAACACATTTCAACTCAGTCAGCAGGCAGGCGTGTGCGTGAGACAAGCATGAACGCGACAGTTTCACAGGACTGCACCTGCAACTTCCTACCTGCCCGCCAGTCTCTCATTGAAAATTAATATAGGCGCGTCAATCACTCCCCATGTTAAAAGACCTTTAAAGTTCAAGTTCTTTCACATCTCCTCTCTTCACAAGTTGCACACAACTTGAGGAGGCAGCCAAGTCTACTGTCATAGATTTGATCCAATTCTTAGTTCAGTATCCAATTTTTTAAGATGTAGATAAGCAGCCAGCCTTGTAGAGCGTGGCTTCACCACCACATAGTGATTTGTGCAGCTTCATTCACAAACTGCACTCATAATTTACTATCGATGGTTCAAGATTGGACAGGGAGGCCACGCCGTTATTAGACTCTGTCTTGTTACAGTAAATATCTCATGCCCCTCCTTTGTTTATTGAATTTGTAGCTAGACGCCAAAGCTCTGGTCAAGTAATGCAGGGCATTAGGTGATTGTCACACTGCACAAAGCACACAACACCTCTTCAGTTTTCAATGTTAAAGTAGCAAAACTATGGAGCTGTCTGCCGACAGAGCTGAAAGTACAACATCATTTTAATGTTTTAATCAAGGGCTTAAATTATGGTTAAAAGAGAATAAATATTGTATTTTCTCTTTATCTTCCTTCTATGACTCCCAATTTAAAATGACTTAAAGTTGATGACAATTGTGTTTTTGTTGAATTTGTATTAATATTTTTTTTATTCTCAGTTTTTTCTTTATTTTTAAAAGCCTGTGTGAACAGGTGTTATAAATTACTGTCTTACTATAATCATTTAGTATAATGCAGCTAGTGCTGTGCAATATTTTTATGAAGCTCCAAGGTCTATTGCGAAGTCAAATAAACATATAAATAAAAATGAACCAAAAGTTGGAACCAAAAGGTAAAGCACTCATTCCTAATCTGAGGACATTCGCTTCTATTTCCGTTATTTTTGTTGTTGTTGTAAATATACTCTCTCTGGAACTGTGTTCTTAGTACTACAAAGTCATTCCAAGCATTCTTTCATACAACACTGAATGGACTTCTAGCCTGGTACCTGGATATACATTAATCTTTGCCACAATCATTCCCAAAACAACTCTCAAACTAGGTGGTTTGTGGATTGTGATATTATTTCCCGAATTGCTCTGGTGAGGAATACTGCTTTTATTCAACCCTGCCCTCCTACTGCAGCATGCTTACTGACATATTCAGTGACTGAGGATGTGACCTTTCGGATCTCAAGAAAATGTCCTTCAAATGCCTGTTTAAATTAACCGTTAAGACTCGTTTAAACTTCCAAAAATTGCGGATCTACAAGCTCACAACGCATGTGCATCGCGCCAGCTTGTGTGCTTGTATTTTGTCTCCCTGCTCTTCTATTGAGGCATTTAGATCGTGTCAAAGGTTATGTCTCACTTAGACACAGGATCTGACACGAATTTTTACCTGATGGTCAAGATTCAATTTAGCCCCTGAGCAAGCAGGCAGGCTCAATGGTACAAATTTCAGCCCGGGTTCAAATCCGGGGTAGAAGAGGAAAGTTACATAGCACAGCTTTAAAGGAAGACCTGTGTTGTATCACATCCCCCATGGCCTGCCCTGCTGAACACAAATAGTAGAAGACTCTGTATGGTGTTATAACAAAATCAAAATAAAATAGCTCTTGTTTTACATTACACTAAAGGTCAATGGCGAGAAAAGTGTTGAACGACGCGTCACACGATGAAAGATCAAAACTTTGCAGATGGTGTTGCGTACCTCTGGAAAAAGGAATGGTTGCAAACACTTTAGTAAGTGTTGTGTACTGAGATTGCCCGGGAAGTCAAAGCAAGCTCGGTTACCACGGACATGCACATTCACTTCTGTGTTTACATTTTGTGGCGACGCTGTTGCTGAGTCGCAGACAGTATGAATGCTCAAAACTCAGAATGAGAGACGTACCTGTAGTTATACACTTTTAGCTCAAAGCATAAACTGACCATTAAACTGCTCTCTGAGCACCACTTCATATGTGTACTGTGTAATAGACAAACACAGACTCACGGTGAGACTTACATTAGCTTGTATGATGACCAGGTATCGTGTTATCTCCTCATAGTTGAGTCTCTCTTTCAGCACCACAGAGCCAGACAGAGTCAGTGGGATGTCAAAGGTTTTGTTGGCCGGCTGAAACGCACAAACGGGTCACAAGGTTATTTGAACAAACAGACAGGGTCACTGGATCAATCTCTCATCAAAGTGCCTAAAATCGCCTAAAAATGTCATCGTTTAGAAAGCAATGCTGATTGTTTATAAGACTCAAATGATTGATGATGTAAAAAAAATAAAAAGGTCACCTGATTTAGAATCTAGAGATAGCTCATGTTATTATTATCACGGAAATTCACATTGACTAAATACAAAATCTTATTTTTAGAAGTGAGGGGAGCTCCGCTTAACTTCATTTCTTTTTACTGAAGGTATTTTTTCATGGTCATACATACTGTACATTGGTACCACATAGGAAATCATGGATGGTGAACACATTAAGAATTGGATATGAACCCTTGGTAATACTGGTTAAAACTAGTTCTCTCTCCTTTGATTTCTAATCACGGGGAGGTTGCATGTGCTGAGAGCATTACTGTAGCTCTTGGGACATGCAGCTCCCTCTGCCAAAATTACTGAGGGTTTTGCCATAGCCTATCCAAATAATAACTTTGGCAGATAGCCAAACTTTGGCAGATAGCCAACTATCTGCCAAAGGCCAAAGAGAGGAGCCCTTTTGGGGGTCTCAAATGAAGTGTTTTATTTTTTTTACGATTTTGATTCTGATATGCTATAATTAATGCACCAAAACTCTTCAAATTTGGCAAGAAGATCCTGGTGAAAGTATTATGAATACGCCATATCACGATGACTTAGCTATAGTTCCGTACTGGGAAGACTTGCAAAATGACTGAGGCCGTGACACTGAAAGCAGATGTACAGTAGGTCACGACGCCCTAAGCTGGAAGAAAATCTCGGGCATATTGTTATGGGATGTCAAGAATGATGAATGAAATGCCAACCTTGATGGAACCAATTCATGTTTATTGCAATATCAGGATGACATAGGCCAAACGTTTCTAGAATATTGTGGGAGCTTATCAGCTAGACCGTAGGGGTATAAGATGGGATGTTTGAGGCGCTAGAGAGCTATTTCTCTTTCTGCAATACCTTTGCAATCTATTCTGCATTCCCTTGTGTCTTACAATCTTCAATAAATATACAACTCTTTGCTTAATCAGTTGTTGTTCGAGTCTTCTGTCAGACTCCTTTGCATTTGGATACTCAGCCTAAGAACAACCAGAGAAAACAACTACACCAGTGGTTCTCAAAGTGAGGTGGGGTGGGGTGGGGGGGGGTCCCCAGGAAAATCAGTTAATATAACATCAATAAAGTTTTACTACTTTAACCCTATAACATATTGGCTATTTGAAAATAGCTGATCTACAAGCTCACGACACGTCGCAATGCTTGTAGATCAGCTATTTTCAAATAAATCTTGAAAAAAAAAAGAAACATTTTAACAGCACCAATCTCGTATGGGGGGCTCCCGGCACAACATATTATAAGGAAAGACAGACAGACAGACAGACAGATTATCTACCGGATCAATTGGGTTGTACTGGATGGTGTATTCTATCTGTCCATTGGGTCCATCGTCAATGTCCTTCGCCCCGTTGTTTCCCCAGAAACCAGAGAAGATCGTGGTTCCAACAGGTGTCAACTGGAAACACAGAAATAACATAGACTGTTGGTTTTATTCCACTTCATAAATCTGTCAATAAATTGCAACATAACTTTTAAGTAAACGCCTCGAGCATTCCCGTAGGATGTTGTGATGCTTGTTTTTTGTTTGTTTGTGGGTGTGCGTGAGTGTGTGTGTGTGTGTGTGTGTGTGTGTGTGTGTGTGTGTGTGTGTGTGTGTGTGTGTGTGTGTGTGTGTGTGTGTGTGTGTGTGTGTGTGTGTGTGTGTGTAGGACTTGGGCATTGAATAGATGTCCTTCAGAAAGCTGCAATATCATTAGCATTGTCATCCATCCATCCTGAGCTCTAGCCACTGGTGAACACACACACACACACACACACACGCGCACACACGCCAGTCGCGCACGCACGCATGCACGCGCACACACACACGCACGCACGCGCACGCGCACGCGCACGCGCACACGCACACACACACACACACACACACACACACACACACACACACACACACACACACACACACACACAGGACCATGGAGACAGGGATCCATGGATGGATATACATAATTAAAGAGTTGATGACGTGTGTCTATACGAGCTGATAAATCACTGAGGATCCTCTCATTGGCATTCACCCCTCTTCATCTCATCCCTCCTCCCTGCAGGGCCCTCCTGTCTACTACTATGACCAATCACTTGTTCCTGCATGGCCCTAGTCTTTACTACTACTACTACTACTGCTACTGCTACTACTACTACTACTACTACTACTACTACTACTACTACTACTACTACTGCTGCTACTACTACTGCTACTACTACTACTACTCACTCCTCACTGTAGGGCCCTACTGTCTACTACTACTACTCCTACTATTCCTACTACTACTGCTACTGCTACTGAGACTAATCAAGCCTCAGTCACCGCAGGGTCCTACTAACTACTTCAAGGGTAGCCTCGGAAACCCATGCCTTTTTTTTTGTTACAAAAGAAAAAAAGTCTGGGGGAACCATGCAGGAACGGTGGTTTCCGAGTGGGAGTGAACCTTGTTATCTCCCAACCAATCAGAGTGCAGAGGGGCGTCGCTCTAAATTTGGTGACGTCAGCGTGTTCCGTGCACAGGCCGGGGGGGGGAGGGGAGGCGGGGACATAGATTGGTGAAGCAATAGGAAGCGGCGCTGGAATCCAACAGCCTGGGTTTGGATCCGCCCTTCAAGACCATCGATAGGGCTCGCTCTTTCAGGCTACTTCAAGGGTGACACTAAAAAGCCATAAATCAAAAGGTCAAACTAGTCAGGTTGCCCTTACATGTTTGATTAGTCATCTAGAAAACAATGTTTGACAACGGTTTCCTACATGAGGCTTACGCCATGGCTGTGGGTCATGGTATTTCTTCTTTAAAACCTTGAAAAAGTGAGTTTTCATTGTCATAACTATAAATAGGAACTTAAAGCATACTACGTTAGAGTTCCATTGATCCATGGCCGGAACACTATTAAATGATTGATCATAAAAATGGGCATGCTCTATACACTTTTGAGATGTTAAAGTGGGCCCTGATCCAGAAAAAGGTTAGGAACCCACTGCACTATAACATGCAGAGACTCAAGCCACGGCTGTGGGTTGCGATGACACTACGCCACACGGAGTGAGGTGTCAGTGCCAAGTGCATAAAAGTCATTCAACAGGATCAGCTTGTCTGCTGTATGAGCAATCTTTGACAGCGCTGCATCCAGGAACTCATAAAAGCTGCCCTTGGCGCGCTTATAAATAACGACATTGCTCGTCAGACTGTCCATCTCTTGCTCACTGGACACACAGACACGCACGCACGCACGCACGCACGCACGCACGCACGCGCGCACACACACACACACACACACACACACACACACACACACACACACGCACACGCACACGCGCGACACAACACACATACGTCTCTCTCCTTCTCTCCTTCTCTCTCTCTCTATCACTCGCTCTGTTTCTAAAGTTTTGAACTAACCAAGGTCAAAGTTCAGTGTAGGCATGGCGGTAGTCAACCTTGAACCTAATTTCAGTCTGACTGGCTTCATTAGCCAGTTACAGTTTTGGGGGGATTGCAGGGGAGAACAATAGCCGACATCCTAATGTCTAGATCCTCCCTCAAATCTTAATAAATCTATTCATCATTTTTGAATTATTACCCCCATATGAATAAATGTACTCTCATTTTTAAGTTATTACCCCCCAAACTGCTCATGCTTGGCTTGGCTTGGCCGAGGAATCGTATATCAGACTTTTTACGATCTGTCTCCTAAATTGTGCTGTGGTCGTTCAGGTGAACGGAGCGAATAATTTTTTGGGGAAGTAATGAGAAAGTGGAGAGTTGGAGGGCTTTGGAGACTCTGAGAGAGAGAGAGAGAGAGAGAGAGAGAGAGAGAGAGAGAGAGAGAGAGAGAGAGAGAGCAGAGAGCAGAGAGCAGAGAGCAGAGAAACGGGAAGAGATATTGACTTGGACAGGTTGTAGGGTCTATAGGTATAATGAGATCGTCTAGCTGGCCAGCCCAGGGGTGCACGCTAGCAGTGATGAACACACTAACACTTCTAAGGCGTGAGTCCGAACATCGTCTAGTTAAGCCCTTGCCTTCCGCAGCATCATGACACACTCGTTTTTTGGTCCAAATGGATCCTAGCTGGGATCTTTTTAGTGGGTGTTCTAAGCCCTTCTCTGCTACTTCCCTGCCTTTCACTCACAGGAAGAGTAGATTGATTCATTGGTTTATTGGGTATAAATTAATACCGGCTATAGTGCATCCCAGGGGATAACACGTAAGCGTACTGAAATAACCGTTTTTCACGAGGTCTTCAATGGAGATCATCGACAATAAAAATATACAATTTATCTACTGCTAGTACAACCCATCCGTCAACCTTAGGTTGGCTGCAATGTCATGCATAATGACATTTACAGTATCATCATGGTGCACACGTTATTTTATTTTATTTTTGCAGCATGGGTCTGTAGAGGCAAGCTATCTATAAGAGGGTGTGTGTGTGTGTGTGTGTGTGTGTGTGTGTGTGTGTGTGTGTGTGTGTGTGTGTGTGTGTGTGTGTGTGTGTGTGTGTGTGTGTGTGTGTGTGTGTGTCTGTGTGTGTGTCAGTCTGTCTGTCTGGAGCTAATCTCACAAACCCGCTGGACCGCTCAGTGCACAATTTGTTGTGGAACACTGCCGGTAGACCAACTTTAACGCCATGCATTTCTATTCACATATGTTTTATATTTTTTGGAAATATTGTATCTCATAATGGAAGGGCTCAGATCTGGTTGAAACCTTGCCCAAAACATCAAAGATATGTCACAGGCTACTAACGTCACAGGAGCCACAGGAGATCTCCAAGAAGCCACACCGTTCCCACTTGGATCTCAAGATCCACATTATTATTTTTTTAAATATTTTTTTTGGGGGGGTTTTGGGGCTTTATTTATAGTTTTCAGTAGAGACAGACAGGAAACAGGGATAGAGAGATGGGGAGAGACATGCAGCAAAGATCGTCGGGAACGGGACACGAACCCGCAATGCGCTGTCAGGCTACATTGGAGCCTGGGTGCCCGGACCGCTACGCCAGCCGTCCGGGCCAAGATCCACATGTTTACATGTTTAAAATACAGGTGGCCCCAGAGGGAGAGAAACCACTAGATATGCCAGTGTTAGACACCTGCGAAACACAATGACCTACATAGGAGGAGCTCATTACAGAACGGCCGTTACAGCGGAACATAAACAAGTATGGACAAGAACATCCTCTAGGGTGGAAGCCAATTTTCGGGTCCTGAACCTACAAGTACCTGCCCTGCCCGTGTGACAGATAGCTGCACTGCCAATCAGCTTACTGTACCTCTACCTGTGAGGAGCAAGTGTTTGAGTCCTGAGACAGAGACACACACACAGAGAGAGAGAGAGAGAGAGAGAGAGAGAGAGAGAGAGAGAGAGAGAGAGAGAGAGAGAGAGAGAGAGAGAGAGAGAGAGAGAGAGAGAGAGAGAGAACGTGCACGTTATGTTTTATGAATGTACCTCATTGATGGCGACATAGTATCTGGGCTGCTGGAAGCGGGGAGCATTGTCGTTGCGGTCTCGCACTACAATGCGGACCTCATGCAAGATCACAGTGCCTATCAGCTCGTTGGTGCATTGCACCTGAACCACAATGGACTGAATGTAGGAGGGAGGCTGGAGGAGACAGAGAGAGAGAGAGACAGAGAGAGAGAGAGAGAGCATGATAGTTAGTCTGTTGTTATAGCTACATTAACATTTAGCTATAAGCATTTGTTCATTGAATACACAGGTTCACCTCAGACAAGCAACCAAGATGAAATATAACATAGCAGAGCGCAGACAAAGAACTGAAAAAGCAATATGCAAACGGCAAACTACAGATCGATTTCAATCGTTTCAAAGGAACGCGGGTAAAACTGCATCCAATCTAGGCTTTTGGATCTATTTTCGAAAGAGCGTAAACTAACCAGTGAGTTCTCTGTGCGCGCGCTGCTGCGTACCTATTTTCCAAAGGAAAAAAGTTGAATGGAAAATGAACTGTATCTCAGTAAATTGTGGTAAAAATGTAGCAATTATCGCATTTGTTTAGAAAAAGAGTGGTACTTGTCCTGTCTCTCACCATCTGATGTTTGTGGTAAACAATATGAAAGAAACTGAGGTTTTGGTTTTAACTGAATCTTTGGTTGACACCTGTTTCTACATCAATTATGGAGTTGAAAATGAAATTTGCTGCCAATCAAATGTGTTACGCCCTCCTGGTAAAACTCCACAATGACAGGTAAAAACAGAAGCGGCTGGCGACCTCATGTGTATCGGTGACGTGGTTGTTTACACCCTCCCCAAGACCAACAGTAGAAGTTGGTAATGACAGACAGACTAAACACATTGACATAAGACTAAATTGGGGAGAAAATAGTTTAGATAGTTGTATGTGTTATGTTAATATGTTCAGAAGTTATGTGATTTTTTTTGTGGACGCCCACGGTTGCTGAAGCCCCCTTGAGATCAAGCGGTTTTAAAGTTAATCAGTTCTTCCTTTACCCAGGACCAACTTTTCATCACGTTTTTGTGCAAATCTGTTTATTAAATGCGTGACATATCCTGCTAACAGGCAGATAAGACAGATGGCAAAAACAACAATAAAGAACAAATGAGCATAAAGTTGCAGCCAGGCCTTCGGGCCATACATTGTTGAAGGAGGAAGCATCTGTCCATTTACGCCCACACACAACGTTTAACGTTCTCTAGGGAATCTACCTACTATACTGGACAAGAGAGCTAGAGGGAAACAGTAGTACAATGAGGTGTCTTACATCTCTGTCCAGGAGGCGTCCCGTGCTGTTCAGATACAGGGCTTGTTTGGAAGGGTCTAGAATGACCCAGTGGTCATTGTTGTCCCTTAGAGACAGCGAGATGGTACGACCCGGCCCCTCCGCCACGCCGTTGATCTGCATGTTCTCGACCAATAACGTTCCTGTAAATAATGGCACACAAATACATGTTATTCGCTTAGAGAGACAATAAAAGCAGAAGAACGCCAGCACTCGCAGGAGTGTCATTTCCGATTTTATTCAGATACTGCAGTATAGGCACACAAACATGAAAGTGTTTTGGCCTTCCTCAGCGTGATGTGTTTCTAATTTTACTATTTAGAGAAGTCGTTCTCAAAGTGCGGTCTGGGGACCCTGAGGGGTCCTTGAAGGGGTTCCCTGCAGCTAAATGATTTAATAGCATCAAAATCAATTTCACCACTTTAACCCTATATACACTGACTATTTGAAAATAGCCGATCTACAAGCTTGTAGATCTGCTACCCCCAAAAAATCTTGTTAAAAAAACATTTTAACAACACACATTTTATATGGCAGAACATAACTGATGGGGGTCTGCAGTCAAATACATATTAATTTGGGGGTCCTTGACAAAGTTTGAGAACCACTGGTTTAGAGAGATGGCTTTGAGTTCACAGCCCCAGATGAGTTCACAGCCCCAGTGAGTCATCCGTCATCAATTAAAAGTTGCTGCAAGTGCGGCAAACAAAACTTTATGACAGATGCAGATGGACATAAGGAGAGACGGTCTGCAAGGAGGCCTCCTGCATGTTCTCTGCCAAATAAAACAGATGTACAGTACATTTATTAGTTGAAGATTTATTTGATCAAGACCAAGTCAGCAGGGGCGTCATTTGGGGTTGCAGAGGATGCTAATCGCCACCCCTCACTTTTGCATTTAACTTAAATATTTTCTCCAACTCTGAATGTTTTTTGCAAACTACCACTTATAGACACTTGTTTTCTTTCTGCAACCATACATTCATTTATCACTTTAAAACTGCCCTCCGTATTTTGGGCATGTCATTACAGGCAAAAAAAGTAAAAAGAATATGTTAAACGAAACGCTAAATAGCTGTTTGCTATTTTGAATATCAGACGTGAGTGGATATTTTATTGCCCACTTGAAATGGGGTGTGCTGGTGGTGGGGATGGTGGGAGAGGAGCCACAGAGAAAATCAGCGAAACGTTGAACTACGGTGTTTAACCATGGTAGAATTACAGAAAATAAAACTGTTTTATGACCACAGTACATTGTTTTCATTGGTGCATTGCAACCACCCTGGAAATAAATACGTCGTACACACATGGGCTCCACCAGCAAGGTGTAATAGCCAAACAAACATACAGAAACCAATTAAACCAACATGGCTGTTTTGACTTTGACCTCTTGATTGATAATAAAAACATATGTAAAATACATACATTGTCACACCATTATCAAAAGAATAAAACACAAAAAAGTCAGCGGCTTATTTCCATCGTGGTCCTTTTCATATGTATATGCAAATGATGTTGTGTTGATGTGATGTGTACAGTATGTGTGTATTTGCACTTAAATCCACGCACCCATTGGTGCATAAAGTGTCCTTGTGCATGTCAATCCAAGCTGTGTGCGGAAAGCACACTCACACTTTGCAAACAAAGGCCATTTTCCATTTTCCACACTAGGGGGTAGGGGTTAGATACCCGAGGAATACAGGTGTGTGTGTGTGTGTGTGTGTGTGTGTGTGTGTGTGTGTGTGTGTGTGTGTGTGTGTGTGTGTGTGTGTGTGTGTGTGTGTGTGTGTGTGTGTGTGTGTGTGTGTGTGTGTGTGTGTGGATTTAGATTGAAAAGAAACATAGGACCAGTTACATGAAACCCATTCCATGCTACAGTCGCTTGAATGTGTGCATGAATGGGCAATGTCCAATGTTTCTCTTAAATCTGAGAGGAACCAGGACAGTGGATCTCCCCCCTTGTAGCGTGGTCGTGAACATTACTGACTTTTTAAAAATAATTAGGTACTTTGGAGCAACATTATTCAAAATCCTATCCACCATGCACATCTTGATTTGGGTCACTCTCGCATCTACTCTGAGCCATTTCAGAAAACAGTTTTGTTTTAAGCTCTACTGTTATCTGTCCATTTCACATTGGCAAGCAATATTATAGTGGTTAGATCTGTGGATGAGGTGTGTGCACCATTCAGTATACTGTGTGCTTGTGTACACACACAGTATACTCCAGTGGTTCTCAAATGTTTTAATTTCAAGGACTCTCATATCTCTGAGAGTGTACAAATGGAACCAAATGGTCCATTTGGTTCCATGTGTACACTCTCAGAGTTACATACATGTAAAAGGGACCATTTGGAACCACCTCAAGGAACCCTGAGGGTCCCAGACACGCATTTTGAGAACCACTGGTGTACCCCATGGTGTGAGAGTGCAAATACGACCTGCAAAACATTTTTTTTTGTAGATTTAACCACTTAACCTTATATACTGTACTTCATTGACCGGAGTACTGTACTTCATCCCCCACTGCTTTGTACTAGGTCCCCTATTTTTCTCTCTCTGGTTAAATGTACACCCCAGACTTAAATGTGTATGTGTGGCTGGGCAAGGTGGTGCTGATGAAAATGAAAATGTCAACTTGGCATCCAGTCTACTACAACATTTCCAGTTCCACTTCCATACAGGTCCTAGAACTCATTGAAAATACATAGCAAAAATAATAATATTAACTGGCTGTGTCATTTTAATAATGCATCAACCTAAAAAATAAAATAAAAACGCACAGTCATGACCTAAAAACAAACACATTTCCAGTGTGAGAAATGTGTTTTTTGTGTGTGATTATCTGTTTTACTTTATTGGGCTTTTTTCTAAGGCATCCTTGGGAAAAGAAATGAAAAAGTCTGGAAACTGCGAGAGACAAAAAAGAATAGAGAAGTGAAGTATAAGAATGTAAACAGATATTCATCTTGGCTGACTCCAGAGGAGCCAATTACCTCATCCAACACTGCATTATTCATAATGTGATTTTGCATTCATACCTGTTTGTAAGTGTTTGTGCGGATCGTGTGTGTGTGCGTGCGTGTGCGTGTGTATTTACCCAGGGTAGGTATGCTGAATGCTGCATGCACGAACGCACGCACGCACGCACGCACGCACGCACGCACGCACGCACGCACGCACGCACGCACGCACGCACGCACGCACGCACGCACGCACGCACGCACGCACGCACGCACGCACGCACGCACGCACGCACGCACGCACGCACGCACGCACGCACGCACGCATTGCAATAGAGATGGCAGATGGGCAGACATTAATATGGAACTGTGCTTGACATTTGATGATCCACAGTCCTCAGTCAATAATTACCCGTGTTTCTAAAACTTTTTCATGTCAAGGACCCCCAATTTGATACGCAATAGGCAACGGACCCCCAGTTGATACTTTTTGTGTACCGGACCCCAAACTACACTGTAAAATTCTTAGTGCTAATGTAACTCAGACAGTTTGGTCCCCCCCCCCCCCCAGGACCCCACTTTGAGAACCACTGGTATAGAGAGACGCAGGAACTCAAGAAACGCACGCACGCACGCACGCACGCACGCACGCACGCACGCACGCACACACGCACACACGCACACACACACACACACACACACGCACACACACACACACACACACACACACACACACACACACACACACACACACACACACACACAGTTTGGCTTGTTATCAGGCAAGTCTGAATCTTATACTAATCTTCTGGCTTGTCTGACAGCCAATCAACCCAGTCAGAATGAAAAGCAAATGAATGAGAATGAATTAGAGGAGAGAGAGAGAGAGAGAAATGGGCCGGACGACAGATAGGGAGCGAGACAGCTGTGTGTGTGTGTGTGTGTGTGTGCACGTGCGCGTATGCGTGTGTCTGCATAGGCAGATTAAATCTTGTGTGTCTCCTCAATAGTATCTCACACGCACGCACGCACGCACGCACGCACGCACGCACGCACGCACGCACGCACGCACGCACGCACGCACGCACACACACACACACACACACACACACACACACACACACACACACACACACACACACACACACACACACACACACACACACACACACACACACACACACACACACACACACACACACACACACACACACACACACACACACACACACACACACACACACACACACACACACACACACACACACACACACAGCGAATCAAAAGTCTCATATCTGATCTGCCAAAAATGTAATTGGGTCATGGCCTTCTGTGCTATCACGGAAACTATGAACGCCTCGCCATGATTGGCTGGTATTAAATAAACAAGGAAGTTAAATTAAATTGGTTTATTTACATAAGAAATGGACGGGGAAAAGATTCATTTCTCTCCATGTTTCGGTTATTTTTCTTCATCTTTCTTTCTCCCTCTCTCCTAGCCTTTCTGGATGAGAAGAAGGAACGAGGAGAATATCGTTGCTGTCGGGCAGAAACATATTTCAACTTTTAAATTAAGGCCATACTTCATCATTCAAGAGTGAAAATAGCAGATTTACAAGCTCACAACGCAACACGTTGTGAGCTTGTAGGAAGCGCGACAGCAGGAGAAGGAGGTATAGCTCAAATAAATAAAGATGTGCTTTTGTTACTGTATCTAATTGAATTCAATCTCATATAAATAGGTTCTATTCAGAGACCTCACTTTAGTATTAGGCTACATCATATGTGGCTGAACGCCTCATTCAGCAATACAAGATTACACTGACCCTGCCTTGAAGCATAATAGTCACTGTCGGGTGGAAACCATGTCCAAAACTGTTATTTTGGTTATATAATGGATGCAATGTAGTTACTTTAGTCATAAGCTCTTGTTAAGTTTTCACTGGTTAAATATGTGTAAAGCCCACAGACACACTAGTCACTTTCACTTAATTTAGTTTTTTAGAAAATAGAGAAAATAGCAAATCTACAAGCTCTGCAATTTTCGCTACTTTTACTTTTTTACCTTTGAACACAGTTGTACGATGAAGTAAAACATGAATTTACGAGGGCAAAAAAAGAAAACATAACATTTTGAAATATGGAGATACAAAGTTTCTGCCCGACAACAACGATCTGTGTGTACCATAAGTATGTGTGTAATTATTAAATGGATTAAATTAAATGGAACTGAACTGAACTGATCAATCACATCTGCATTGGCTGGTGGTGGTCTCCTATACTCTTAAATTTAGACACTGGTGTCGGACAGGATACCTACTGGTTGATAATATCAGCACACCAGATCGACTGCCATCGACACTAAGGCTGCCATCTTTATTGTAATTTGGACAAAATGGACATAAAACTTAGGCTTCAAAAGGATGAGATCCAGAACTACAGACAGAGCAAACTCCACTATGCAAACCTATATGAACCCTCAAATGAGATGAGACTGACCATCTTGCCGAAAAAAATCTAAATGTAAACGTTGCTTAATTAACCACATTGTTCGCGCAGGCATGCATGTTTTCTGGGATGTGTCTATAATTTTCATTTTGCCCATTTTTTATAAAAGCACTAACTCACTCCAGGCCATGATATATTGTGATATCATCACCGTGGCTTGTCGTGAGTTATTGCTTAATTATAACGGTCGATTCAAAACTCCCCATTGGAACGCATTGAAGTTCTCTGGTGTATAATGAACAATAACTCACTGCTACGCTAGGTTTTGATTAGCAACATAAAGTTTTTGGTTAAAATTGTGCGTGAAGCTTGCAGCTAAACCCTGGCAATTTATAAAAGCAATAGTACACAAAACCATGGTATTATTATATGACACTACACTTATAGGAGATATACAGATAACTTTTACTTGTCACTATGTCTTTAGAAAGAAAGAGGAACAATAGGAAGGAGAGAGAGAGATTAGCAGTGGTGTAAAGTAACTAAGTACATTTAATCAAGTAAAATTTGAGGTATTTTTAATTTACTGGAGTTCCAATTTTCTGTTCTTTTACTTCTACTTCACTACATCTCAGAGGCAAATATTGTACTTTTACTACAATTATTTGAAAACTTTAATTACTAGTTACTTTATAGATTTTGATTATTATTACAAAACATACGTTAACCATTTCAGCCTTACAGTATACACATTTCGGCTATTTGAAAATAGCGAATCTACAAGCTCAAGCCCAATGCCGCGATGCGATGCATTGTGAGCTTGTAGATCTGCTATTTTCAAAAGATTGTTATACATTTGAAAACTTGAAATGGGACATCCTGCATAATGAGTACTTTTACTTTTGGTACTTTAAGTACATTTTGATGCCAATACTTTTGTACTTTTACCCAAGTACGTTTTGAATTCCAGACTTTCACTTGTAACAGAGTATTTCTATATTGCAGTATTGATACTTTTGCTTAAGTAAAACATTTGAGTACTTCTTCCACCGCTGGAGATTAAAAGAAAGGCTGGGCGGTAGGGAAGAATGGAAAGGGAAGTGGCGAGACAAATGGAGCAGGTAAGGAAAAAATAACTGTGGCTGACAGAGACAAAGAATCAACGTGGAAAAAAAGACAAACATAGCCAATATCACAACCAATTTACTGTGTGATATTGTCCCATTTCTCTCAAATGATAAACTTTCTACAGTGGCTTTATCTGTCGCGGCAGCAGGAGAACGCATTTGAGGACCGTTGCAATAATACCAGGACTATAACTATATCTATTCCAGCTGAAATTACTATGGGTCGTCTCAAGGACTACCGAACGACTCTGAAACGATTACGCCGCAATTGATATCAGATCTGGGGTTTTAGACAAGTGAGCTTGTGTGATTGTTTCTCGGGACTTCAATCAATGCGTGCATAGCACCAAGATGTCTGATAGGTGCAAGTGACTTCTTAATAAAATGGGCTGTTGTGAGACAAGGGCCTTAATCCCACCGTAAGAGGTGCAAAGAATAAGACACTTTGGGACACTTTCATACAGGACAAAAATTACTGGCTTTTTTTAGTTCTCAAAAGTCTGTGTGAAAGGGTCAGAAATCTTTTATGTTTTCAGATCACCATAAAGAACCCTCATCATATACCAGATTTCTTTGGTATGTTTTCTGTCTGAAAGGGGATGTATTTGTATTTACAATCACAATATCTCAAATTAATACCAAGACCATAATACAAATATTAAAAAAGCAGTTCCAAACCCCCTTTGGCTTCCATAAGGTGTACACAGTAAAATCATCAGAGTTAATGTAACTCTGAGAGTGTACAAATGTAACCAAATGGAAATGGCCCCTTACATTGTGTCTCAGTTAAGGGCGGATTCAGACTGGGTCCGATTGATTCGAACCGTTCCCGAGTACGATTGGCCTCTCCCAGCTGGGCCAGCATTCACATTGGCCAAGATTCTTCCGCACCCGAGACCATTTAATTTAGCAGTAATGGTAAATATGTGCCTCATGGGGGCGCTGTTGACTATGGGGCTTTGGGAGATATAGAATGTCATTCACAGAAGAAGAGTCACTTGTCAGAGTGTAGAGTGAATAATAAAGTTTGACTGTGTTCCTGACGTTGTCTTGAGTTATAATAATAACAGAACAACAATACACAACCAAAGCAGTGTGTGCGTTGGTCTTTGAAACCTCAAAATGTAACGTCGTCTCTCGCGTCTCTGTTATTATCAATATGATAGCGACGTCACTAATGCATCCTTGGTATTTTAGCAGTGACGTCACCGACTAATCCATGGCATATTTATCCTAGTGGCAGCGTTCGCTATACACATGTGTTTTTTGTTTGTTTTTTCACGGCTCGCGCTACTCAAACACTAGCGGGATTATTATTTCTTGTCAACATTCAAGTAGAACTATGAGAAGGTATAACCCAGCTAAAATAATGTGTCATTATAAAAATATATAAATGATATATGATTAGCAGTCCACTTCCTCCTGTTGGTACCGATGGCTTCACATTGCATCGTTCCGTTCCCGAGTACGCATGATCCAGATCCGAGACTACCTCCTGAGGTGGTCTCGGGTACGGTACGGTGATCCGTTTCGGGGAACGATACGTAACGTTCACACTATCACAACATCAGCCAAGTGGTCCAGGGTGCGCACCCGGGACCATTGTGTGAATCCGCCCTAAATTAACACTTTTACTGTGAAGAGGAACTAGGACACACAGGAGTACAGGAGGTCACAAACCCTGCAAGTTTACCTCATTACGTCCAAATTCAAAGTTCATATTCCAGTGACCTTCTCAATTAAACAGTGGGAATTGTTCATTTTGGCCTCCTAGATACAGTAGAAGCCCATTTCATGGCCAATCCAAACCCTTGACAAGACAATGAATGAAAGACAATGCAATGAAAATGCATACATGGCTATATTTATGTGTGGAAGTTTGTTAAAGTAATAATTTAGTTGTATTAAATAGTATCACAAAGGAAGATGTGGATATGTAAATGTGTGTAGTTAACACTTTTGTTAATATTCTTTTGGTTTACTCAGATTCCATTATAACAGTAGGTAATGTAAAAATCCATAATGCTAGCTGACAGCCTAATGGAGAAGCGCCTGTGTCCATTATGAGAACCTGTAATATGATAATAGGAATGCCAATATTAAGCCAAGATTGTGAGACACCAAACAGTGTTTATTGTTTATGTGCATCGAGGCAGGGTCAAGTCATGCCGATGTTCCCTTAGCCCTGTGTTGCCTCAGCTTGGGGTTAGATTTGGGCAGGGTTGAGCTGAAGGGGGTGCTACGGGGGGTCGTCGACCCCTTAGTTCCCAGGCTGGGGGCTCGCGCGTGCTCCACATGCACGCGCGAGCACTCACCGTCAGCCGCCCGCGAGCCGTCAATCATTAACACAACAACGCACCGTCAGGGGCGAGCTATATTATACCTCTATGGGGGCGAGCCGTCTTTAACACCTTTAACAATGGCCTCAACCTGGCTGCTTTGCATAACATTAAAGCCATGGAGTGTGAAAGGGTTAATCGCTTAGCAGAGGACAAGAGCTAGTAGCCTGCCAGACACTCACAAACTTATCCCTGTCTAGCTCTGGTCCATAGCGTTAGAAGGAGTTCTCCTTAACGTTATGGTACTTTCGATTCTTTCCCCTCGCACCGCGGTAGCGCAGCCTCTCGTCTGTAGTAAAAATAAAAAATACACTTTTGGTACTCACCAAAACAAAGACGGTTTAATGGAGTTGAAAGCCTATTCTACTAAGTGGGAACACTGTGAGCCCCCACCTCACGTCTAAAATACACTTTTTGGCCAGAAAAGAAAATATTTCACCGGAAGGAAGAATCTGGTCTAATAGGAAAATTCCATTGACCAGATCTGTAGAGGGCACTGTGGAGTAACGAAAAACAGGTTTTAATTCCGGTGAAATATTTTCTTTTCTGGCCAAAAAGTGTATTTTAGACGTGAGGTGGGGACTCACGTGTTCCCATTTAGTAAAGTAGGCTTTCAACTCCATAAAACCGTCTTTGTTTTGGTGAGTAGCAAAAGGGTATTTTTTTTATTTTTTACTTGTTTTAAAAAACACTGTTTTAAAAGCAATGTAAGTCTTTAAAAAAAAGTTTTTCAAGTAAAGACAAGTTGATTGGTTATTTTAAGTACTTATGTGTGGGTGAATATATGTAAAGGGCTTTTATATAAAAAAAGGAAAATAATGTTGCTATGTTGGATATGCAGGCATGTTGCTATGTGCACATGCCTGCGCGCGCGCGTGCACGTGCGCGCGCACGTGACGTCATAAAATATAGCCCCCTTAGTTAAAAAATCCACAGCTCACCACTGGATTTGGGGTCAGGGGTTAGGGGTTAGTTTTGAGGGAACATATAGGGCTGAGGGAACGCTCCCATGGAAGCATTCAGAAGAGTTGGTTTATAAAAAGACATATATTCAAATTAAACCAACTTCTAGTGAATAACAAAGACCATCTTTGGGACATTACAATGTACAACACAACTTGAGAGCATTTTCACCGTGACAGTTACTTGACTGTAGTGTAGCCCAAAATATTTGTTTTTTGCTGCTGGGAGCCTCTGTGGCACATGTCTGGAATAACAATAGTAATTTCATTTCGCTGAAGGCTAAACACATTATTATCAGTGGTCAAGCTAGATTAGCAGTGCTTAATATATTCACATTAGTAGACTAATGACACTGGAGCAGTGAGCTAAAGAAAGATTGTTGCTGCTGTAGTCTAATGATACATTTAGTGGATCGGAGGAATATGATTTGGTGTCAGTGTGTGTCCATAATGTGTGTGTGTCCATAATGTGTGTGTGTGTGTGTGTGTGTGTGTGTGTGTGTGTGTGTGTGTGTGTGTGTGTGTGTGTGTGTGTGTGTGTGTGTGTGTGTGTGTGTGTGTGTGTGTGCACACGTGCGCATGGGCGTGTGTCTTCGTGTTACAGTGAGATCCGCAGCTAAGCTACGGTGACCACCAGAGCAAGAATGGCTCCATGTTACAGCGCAATGCATGTTTGTTTTGTGTTTATCATCTCTATACATAACTGCTGTCTCTCTCTCTCATACGCACACACACCCATATGCAGAAACACACAGCCACACACAAACACATCCACTTATGTGAATGTTCTGGATACAGGATATTATTAAAATCATAACACTATTTTATTTCCGAGAGCATGAATATAACTTGCCATTTTCCATTACCCCCCCTCTCTCCCTCTCTTTTTCCCAGTACCTAATACCAAACCCCAGTAATCACCTGAAAGCTAGATACTCCATTAAATCCACACAGCCCTTCAGAAACAGAGAGCACTACATGGTATTCTGTACAGAAATTATATCAGCAACAAATTATTCTTCAACAGCGATGCTCCATTAACCATATAACACCCATTTACAGCCAAATCCATTCCGTTCAGAAATCAAATTACATGAATTACATGAATTCATTCCACAGTGTTTTGCATTTGCACTAGCACACACACACGCGCACGCGCGCACGCACACGCACACACACACACACACACACACACACACACACACACACACACACACAACAAGTACATACGCTACGTGCACAAGTGTAAACACATTTAGATGCACATGACCCTCACACGAGGCTCTTCACACTGTTGCTAGATAGTACATTAAAATGAGTTGCATAATTTTCTAGCTAGAGCACAATACCGAAAATGTGATGCTGGATACCACAGGAAAGGAATGTTATGCTTGTTTATTAAACGGCACCTGCTCATATCAACGTGCACTGCGTGATTTTATGCTGTATCCAACATGACAGCCATGTAAACAAACACACCATGTCATTTACAACTAAACGTTGCTCTCAAGAATGTTTTTGAAAACATTTGAAGCGAGAAATAGACGACGCAATAACCGAAAAGTGATTATATTTGATCCACTACACTTCCTTGTTTACCGTGGCTTAACAACGGCAACAACGGCAAGAATACCAAAACGCTCACCCCAAAACACAGTCGCCCGGGGCAGATCCGGCTGTATAAAGAATGGGGGCGAGCGTGTTTTGGGGCGAGTCTTCCGGTTACCTTATGGAATACTTTCATATGTTCTCCGAGGCAAACTTGTCCACCCAGCCCAACACTTAAGGAATACTTTCATTGCCCTAAGCAAGGAAATACTTCGTTTTGTTGATACTTTTGGGTCAATTTATTTATTTATTTATTAAGTAGCAGTGTAATAAGCGGGATAATGTACGGGTAGGTGGTCATTAATGAATTTCAATAACAACCACCTACACGTACATTATCCCTTGCTTAGCTGTGAGCTTTATGTGCTTTAACATTCACATTTAGCACATGCACAGCGTAAGATGTAGAATTGTGGTGTTTAGTTTGTACTGTAAAAGTAGCATCAGTGGTCTGAAAACAAAGGTAGTTATTTTTTTATTTTTTTTGGGCTTGTACTGGGGCTTACAGTGGGATTTGTTAGGAGAGTGGCACCTTGTCCAAAGAGCTTTGGGGGGAAGGGAGGGAGGGGTCTAAAATGGTCTATTTAAATAATAACTCTGTTCATTTCTGTTATAGAACTCCAGTAACTTTTTTTCACATTAGTAACCTTTTCAACTTTAAGAAGTGGAGAGGTATTTCACAGTTCAATAACTTTCAGTTACCACTCCAGATGGGATCATTGGATTTCTGGATAGCAATATTTCTGGTCACAACCCATTTTCTGACATACTTTATCCACAACTCTAAAAAGGTACTCTCAACTGAGTACAAATCTCTGCCGGGAGGCATACTTATACCACAATGTCAATCTCTCTCTCTACTGTACTGTATGTATCTTCTACCTTGTGTTTGTCTCCCTGGTTCTTTAGTTTCTATCCATCTCTGTTTCTCTGAAATGGAAATTATGTTTTTCATATTATCATTATTATGGACTGTGTCTCTTCGTCCTTGGTGTATTCTGACTTTCCCAGGAGTAGTGTGTAGGACGTACAGTAGAAGACATGTAGGCACAGGGATTCATAGACCTCTTATTACCTACCGGACCTATACTCATACATGAAATATGCATTACATTATTATTACTTTTCTGGGTTGGGTTAGTCTCCCCCCTGTGTGTGTGTGTGTGTGTGTGTGTGTGTGTGTGTGTGTGTGTGTGTGTGTGTGTGTGTGTGTGTGTGTGTGTGTGTGTGTGTGCTTGTGTGTGTGTGTGTGTGTGTGTGTGTGTGTGTGTGTGTGTGTGTGTGTGTGTGTGAGTGTGTGTGTGTGAGAAAGAGAGTATGCTCTATGCGTGTAAGGGAAAGGCCTTTACTGCAACAATCATTATCCAATTCAAACAGGACAAATGGTAAAACAAAGCTGACCATAAATGATGAAACTTTAGTCGCTGATCTGATTTAAGGGGTGAGTTTGTGTTCATGCAGCACGCCGCCCATCGTGTCTGCGACCACCCCTTTAAAAAAATTATAATAATATGTTTATACAAACCCACACAAAAGTGAATGGGGACAATAACTGTTCATCAATGACGTTGACAACGTGGCGCTGTTAACCAGAGCTGAGAAACAAAGGCATGTGTATCAAGAGCGGGAGAGTTGTCATCCCAGTAAAATCATAATGACAGGACAAGTGTTCTTGGTAGATGACAGAATGAGTCACTGAGACAGGAATTTCAATGAAGCTTAGCGGTGTCTGTGGTGTTTTATAGTCAATGCAGTCGTTGCTGCTTTGCAGAAACCTTGTATGAAAGTGGGAAAAAGAGCCTGTATGATGTAGTTATTATTTAGTCAGACTCTCGTTAATACTATTCATTGGTTAAATATTTAGAAAAGCCACAGACATACTTAACCACATTCATAAAAAATATATTAAAAAAAGTAGCAAAAATTGCTAGCTCAGACAGTAAAAATGTTAGGCGTCGACCTTCCTCAATAGCGTAGACAATTTAGTTTTTGAATACAACGTGAAGATTCAAAATGAATAAGTAAAAACATTTTAAAAATAAAAAGCAACACAGCAGTTCAAATAACAGCAACAACATTGGTTTGGCATACTAAATTATTTGTGTATTTCAGCCTCTAATAGGCTATGCTCCTGCAAATAATTACTAATAAATATGTATGTCTATTGAATAACTAACACATACAGCGCCTTACTGATATAAATACTAATAGCTCAGCTCACAAGTGCTTCACGACAAGACAAAAAACATTAAATGGTACTAGAAAGCAAAGTATGAAATACATATATTATAATATATTATGATATACTGTGCAATAACAAAAATAACAAAAATACAGTACATGCAAATGACTAGCCACCAGTAATAATAACGAATTACAAGTTATTGTTAGTGGCACTGGCAGCATTGTGTGTGTGTGTGTGTGTGTGTGTGTGTGTGTGTGTGTGTGTGTGTGTGTGTGTGTGTGTGTGTGTGTGTGTGTGTGTGTGTGTGTGTGTGTGTGTGTGTGTGTGTGTGTGTGTGTGTGTGTGTGTATGTGTGTGTGTGTGTGTGTTTGTGTGAGATTGCTTTTAGCTACGTATGATGGATATACAGTAGTGGAACCGTCAGTACTCACAAGGGATTAGGGGCCAAAGGAGCCGTGCTCTAAATGTGATCACTGTAGCAAGGGGATAAGTGATTGAATTCAGAAGGGAGTCATAACGTGTCAATCTTCCAATCTGCTGTTGAAAGATTAAACAATGTGACTGTTGGGGTGACCATCAGCAAGGCACTTAACCGAACAGCCCTCCAGCATTAAATGTGGGTTGTTTGTTGGCCCACAATGGATGGCTGTGTTTGCACTGGCCCCCCTGGTATGAATGAGTGGAACCTCATGAATGCAAAGCAAAGCGAGTACAGAACAAGCATGCCTGCTCAGCGAAACTCCCATCCCAAGCCAAACATAAGGAGAATGTGGTACATTTATCTATCAATAGATTTTGTACACAGCGCATTCAGGTACAGATAAATAGTAATTGTTCCTACTGGTCTCTTCTTATGCATTGTTCAATTTAACTTTTCAATTTTCACCATCTGGCAGGCTTGACTGTAGGGACTGAATGCAAAATGTAGCAGAACTGCATAACCCTTATGGTAAATGGACTGGAATTATATAGTGCCTTTCTAGTCTTTATACAGTCACCCATTCACACACACACTGTAATGGCACAAACACACCGTTACACAACACATGACATGCAAATGTGTTATCTTGCTCAAGGACACTCAAACACACTGCCTGGAGGAGCAGGGGATCGACCCGGGAACCTTACGGCTCCCTGACGGCCGCTCTACCTCCTGAGTCCTACTACAGTAGATGGTAAATAAGAATGTTACCCATTATACTTACAGCACATCAGGTCCTACTAACAGCAGAAATCCACACACACACACACACACACACACACACACACACGCACACACACGCACGCACACACACGCACACACACGCACACACACACACACACACACACACACACACGCACACACACGCGCACGTACACCAAAGCATATTCATGCATCTCTGAAAACATGTACATGTGGAAGCATTTATTTACGCTCCTTTGCTTTGTCACTGGCAAGGCCATCAAACCAGCAGCTACTAATTAGCTAATGAGCACTGAAACAGCTTGAGTTTACAGACAGAGAAAACACAGACAAGGACACACTGGATGACATTTACGGTAGTTGATTATGTTCAGTGGGTAGTAGAGAGCTTCTTTAAATTTGATTGATTCAAAGAGGAGAGGAGAAGAGAAGAGAAGAGAAGAGAAGAGAAGAGAAGAGAAGAGAAGAGAAGAGAAGAGGAGAAGATTCCAAAACAGCAATTGACAAAAGACAACCTCTTTCAGATTAAAGGGGTATTTCACTTTCAAAAAAACTTTGGGTCATTTTATCGTCTACTCAGGCTTCACCCGGACAGTTTTTAAGTTGCTTGATTCAGTATTTAGATATTTGATATTCATTTTATCAGACACGCCCCCTTCCTATACAAACCCATTGTAACTTCAAACAACATTTTAACCATGTTAGATTCATCGGAAACACCCGTCCTTGGTTTTGGTGACTGATATTGTCCTTCTAATACGTGAGGAGACCGTGTTTTTTCAGTAACTTTTTTCATTTATTTTTATTAATTTATTTTGAAAATGAAAAAAAAGTTAAATACAATTAAAACAAAATCAATAACTTTTTTCATTTATTTATAATATTTTTGGGGGAAAATGAAAAGAAAATATGTTTTTCCGATAATTTCGATTACTTAAAAAAAGTAATCTAAAAAACACGGCCCCCTCATGTATTAGGAGGGCAGGATGAGTCACCAGAACCAAGGACGGGTGTTTTTGATGAATCTAACAAGTTAAAAATGTAGTTTGAAGTTATAATGGGTTTGTATAGGAAGGGCGTGTCTGATAAAATGAATATCAAATATCTAAATACTGAATCAAGCAACTTAAAAACTGTCTGGGGGGCTCACAAAAGCCTGAGTAGACGATAAAATGACCCGACGTTTTTTGGAAAGTGAAATATCCCTTTAAAATAATATCAAGTCATGTAAATACTAATCATCACATAACCAATCCGTTATTTACCCTGGGTGTGAGGAGTGATAAAAGCACCAGAAGGATAAAAACTGATATCAGCAATAGGCCTATAGGTAGTTTAAGCTAAGTACCAAGGCATAGAGTAACTCAGCATGCCAGACATGGGCACCATGTACATGTACAGTGAATGCATCGATTTTTTTTGTGTTCTAATAAACTGTCCCATTTGTTTAATTTATCCTTTTTAATGTCCCATATCTGTCATCTCGATATACTACCCACAATATACTATAATATACTCCATCAGTGTGTCAAAAGTTCTAGCATCTGAAATCTAAAGTTTAAGTGGTCGCAGGGTATATACGTCACGGACGGACGCATCCCTTGAGGTTTTCCATACCCAGAAAACTGGCGAAAGTGGCCGTTTTCAAGATGTTTTGGTCATTATCTCTGGAACAGAAGGTCCAATCTGCTCAGTTCAAAGCTTGTTGGATGCGTGACTTTGAGGACATTAAGCACGCAATGACATTTTGGGGTTGTTTAGGGTTTTCAGGGGAGACGAGATCTTAGTTGGGCAGGCGACCGCCTGTCCTGCCTCTACAGTGGGTACGCCACTGGTCGGTGCTCGTAAAGACAGTGATGTCACTGAAATGCGACTACTTGTCTGTCTGCCGTCTACCCTCTGCTATGTTAACATTATGGCTAATCCATTAAAGTAGCAAATTAAATGTGAAACACATCAACTATTAAGAAAACAAGAAGATATGTTGACAAATACACTCCATACATTTGGAAACATATTTTTATTTAAATCAGTATCGTCTCCAGTTAATTTAGGAATATTTTAAAAGTCTCATATCCTCTCATAGGGAATGCATTGGCAGCTGCAGTTCATAGTTCTCACGGACCTGTCTCAAAAGTGGGCGTGAAATTTGTAGTTCCTGTGTGTCTATGCATGAGGAACTAGCAAGCCGCTTCTTATCACCTGACAGGGGGGAGTTTCCCCAGTTAGACGTAGCGCGTGGAAAGACCACGTTATTCCAAGCAGTTCTTTTCCCCTCCATCAGGCGCCCCGGCTGACCAGGGGGAGGCAGTATAGAAACCAGGATTACTGCATGTTTTTTGTGAGGGTATCTACCATAGGCGACACAGGGAGAACATGCAAACTCCACACAGAAAGGCCCTTGCACCAATCCCACCTAGGGTATGGGCACTGATGACGCGGAGGAGAGGACACGCCCCCAGCAGGAATCAAACCCAGGACCTTCTAGCTGTGAGGCGACAGCGCTGCCGACTGCGCCACCGTGCCCCCCTATTCACTGAGAATAGCCTATCTACAGATGATAGCCGACCTACAAGCCCAAGCCAAAAGTGTTGTGATGCGTTGTGAGCTTGTAGATCTGCTATTTTCGGAGAATGCTGGCCTATCTTCACAAAATGTTCACCTGTTACGACATAACCAGAGTATGGATGCAAGGGTTCATGTGGTTAAATCTCGTCGTCTTTGTGACTAAATAAGGCTATGGATATGTACAGCATATGATAAACAAATGATCTCTTGGCCATTCATTATTGGCCTCAGAAACCAACCTCAGAGTTAACCGCATCAGTTCTCTCCTACAGCTTGGACTGATACACAAACCCTCAGTTGGATAACCTCAGGCAATGTGGATGTGGAACAAACTAATCTCCCCGAATTTCTGTCATTTAAATACACAGATGGCAGCAACAGTAGCATTGTGTCAACACAGTAACCAATGTTGTGCTTCATTTTCAGTAATTTGGCTCAAGTTTAACAAAGCAATTTCCAACAAAATCCTGGATAACTAGAAAGGACACAATCGAATGAATGCAATAGCAAAGGATGAAAGTACATTACCATTGGGACTCTCTTCATCTATGGCAACGATGGTGGCAGGAGGACCAGACCGAGAGAGCTTACATTCTGTACAGAGGGGAATGAAAACACAAGCAATATTACAAAGCAAATCACTTACTTACTACAGTAAGTCCATTATGCCTAAACATTTCATTAAATTGGGCTTCCCATGCCCCCTGGGAAACATGGACATTTTTAATACGGTTTTGCAGTCGTGTAAAAGTCATGAAAAATGACAATGACGGGAAAATATCGTTGTACAACGCCACTACTGGGGCAGAGAAGATATATACGTTGTTTCATCCCTTCATCCCTGTAACATAGTTTAATGTTACAACGCAGTATTATCAAATATGAACATATGATACTGACTTGATGTCAATATAGGTTGTGGGTCGCATTAAATGTCCTGGAAATGTCCTGAAAAAGTCTCTCGTGAAAAGAGTGCGAACCCTGAAAGTCTTTTGTCAGCTTAGGCCTTGGCCATTTCAAATGGACATTATGTGGGTTTGAAATGAGGGCTCTTGTGGAACAGTGTCTGACGTACAGGAGCTCTGTACTGCAGCAAAGGAGAAATACATGGATGAGAGGACATGGATGAATGAATGAATGAATGAATTGATTAATTAATTGATTAATTAATGCATGAATTAATGCATTAATTAATGAATGAATGCACTCCTCATTCCTTGTTTTTTCTTTCTTTGAGGAACAGTTAGAGATGCATGGACAAAGACAGTAGCAAATATTAGAAAAAAATCCAGTCTGAAATATAATTCATGTGTCATTTCTATGATACTGTACCATCTCTCCTTAACCACTTATAGTAGTGAAAAATCGTTACGCGGCGGATAAAAGCATGAAATTAGATACAGATGTCCCTTGGGTCATTCTAAAACATCCTAGAAGAGGTGCCCCAAAAAATGTTAAACAGGAAGTGAATTATGGACAAAATCCAAAATGGCCACCTAAACTGTTGACCGTTGACTCAAAAGACACCAAAAGAATCTCCAAAAAGCATCAAATGTGGCACACATGTCCCTTGGGTTATCCTAAGACATCCTAGAAGGGGTGCCCAAAAAATTCTTCAACAGGAAGTGAGTTATTGACAAAATTGAAAATGGCCGCCTACAGTGTTGGCGATTGACTCAAAAAGCCTATAGAATCTCCAAAAAGCATACAATTTGGCACATATGTCCCTTGGGTCATCCTAACACATCCTAGAAGGGGTGCCCAAAATAATCGGAAAAAGGAAGTGAGTCATTGACTAAATTGAAAATGGCCGCCTACAGTGTTGAAAGATGATGCAAGATACCTAAAGAATCTCATAAAAGCATGACATGTGGTACAAATGTCCCTTGGGTGATCTGAACGCATCCTACAAGGGGTGCCCAAAAAGGTTTTAAACAGGAAGTGACCGCCTAAAGCAGATGAAACAAAATAAAACATAAAGGGACGTCATAAAAGTGTATAATTTGGTACGTACATTGAGCGCTTCTTAATATATGCTAGAAGGGGTTATGTATTTGTTTGTTTGCTTGCTTGTTTATTAAACTTTTTAGGAAGGGACCATGTTGAAGAAATTCTAAATGGCTGTTTAAACAGTTGACCACGGCAGTCTGCATATTATGCAGACTCAATACGACAGGTTATGCAGTGCATAACCTGCCGTATTTTGTAGTCTACCTTCTGTTTTCATTTCTACATCATCTTATTTATTTTACTTTCTGCATTATTTTTTAATTTTACTCTTTTAATCTTCTTTATTTATCTAACTCTCTGCATATTCTTATTTATTTTACTCTGCATATTCTTATTTTACTCTCTGCATCTTATTTATTTTGCATTCTACATCTTCTTGCTTGTTTTACACTCTATCTTCTCATGTATTTTCTTCTTGATCATTACTGTTTTTTTGTGATTAGTGTTTAGTGGTCTACATGTATTCATTGTGCCATTTTGCAATTACCAGCACATTGGCATAATGCTCTGCAAGGTAACCCAGCATCCCGGCATCTACACTTTCTCGAACAGAAGGGCTCAGCTTTGCAGCCACACTTGAGTTCTCTACAAACTTTGGCAGCCTCTGGCAAGAGTGTCCATAAAGGTGTCCACGAATCAGCGACTTTAATCCATCCATATTTGTCAGGAGATGGTAGAGATTGCATAGCTTTCAGGCTTCTGGACCAAATGCCAGATTGCCAAACTGCTCGATTTGAATGTTGTAGCAGTGCAGCCCGTGTGGGAGGAGTGTTTTCCATTGAGAGACTATAAAAACTTTTTTTGGAACCCTTTAGGATGCATTCAGATCACCCAAGGGACATTTGTACCAAATTTCATGTTTGCGAACGCAGCGGAAGGAGGCGCGCCTGGAGCTTACTCGGCTTGTGTGTCTGTGTGTGTGTGTGTCTGTGTGCAGTAGTGCACTGCCTGCACTGCCTGTGTGCAGCCGCCAGAGTGCGCCAGAGTGCACTACAGTGTGGCTGAAATCCGCCAGCCCCTGGGTGACTATTTACACTCCTCTGAGAGAAATAGTATTGTGTGCACTGCCTGCACTGCCTGTGTGCAGCCGCCAGAGTGCACTACAGTGTGGCTGAAATCCGCCTGCCCCTGGGTGACTAATTACACTCCTCTGAGAGAAATATTGCAGCTACAGTAAAAAATAACACATCTAAAAGCATCTAGACGAGTTCAGCTATTGGGATATCTAAGAATTCCATGTCATTTGTGCATATTTCAGGCCGGATGGCAAGTTGAAAGCGTTCGCTTCCCGCGTTCGCGCGTCTTACTTGTTTATGAGATTATTTTTTATGAGTGTCAACACTGTACACGGCCATTTTCAATTTAGTCAATAACTCACTTCCTGTTTCAGATAATTTCAGGCACCCCTTCTAGGATGTCTTATGATGACCCAAGGGACATGTATGCCAAATTATATGCTTTTATGAGATTCTTTAGTTGTCTTTTGAGTCAATTGACAACACTGTAGGCGGTCATTTTCAATTTTGTCAATAACTCACTTCCTGTTTAAGATTTTTTTGGGCACCCCTTCTGGGATGTCTTGGGATGACCCAAGGGACATGTATGCCAAATTGTATGCTTTTATGATATTCTTTAGTTGTCTTTTGAGTCAATCGACAACACTAGGCGGCCATTTTCAATTTTGTCAATAACTCACTTCCTGTTTCAGATTCCTTTGGGCACCCCTTCTAGGATGTTTTAGGATGACCCAAGGGACATATGTGCAAAATGTTATGCTTTTTTGGAGATTCTTTTGGTGTATTTTGAGTCAACGGTCAACAGTTTAGGTGGCCATTTTGAATTTTGTCCGTAACTCACTTCCTGTTTAAGGCACCCCTTCTAGGATGTTTTAGGATGACCCAAGGGACATCTGTATAAAATGTCATGCTTTTATCCGCCGCGTAACGATTTGGCCATTTTTTTACGTTAATGCCCCCTACTATTAAGCCCTATATACTTAGTTGACCGGAGTCCCCCATATAGGTCTATACCAGGCCCCCCTCCTGTTCGGAATCCCTTCATTATCATTGTATGCAAGCATTCAACTAAATTAACAGTGCTTTGTGCTCTGTTGGTGTAATTTCAACAGCATGACACAGACACAACACACAGTTAAAACAATAACATAATATAAAAGTGATGGCCATATACTGCTATACTGTTTTCCCTCTAAACTAAATACGATTTTGCAATGTGTTGTGAGCTTGTACAGTGGATCGGCTATTTTCACAGAATGTTCGCCCCCAGAATAGGGACAATAGGGTGACAAGACAGTAGTGATGGTGTCATGTAGAGACATATCCTGGATCTGTTATATCATTTAGAATAATGCAACACCTCATAGGACACTATGACAGAAGCCATGGTGTGCTTTACTGGGATATGAAGTCGTGAGCCCCACTGCATATTAAAATAAAACTCAGCTGGATGTAATGTAAAGGGGTGGATTTTCCCCTTCTACAGCATCAACGGTGCGAGTTACAAAGAGAAAGGAAACAAACTGAGGGAGGGGGAAGAAAATGTACAGGAGAGGGGAATATAAAACAGAATGCAGTGAATAATACATGAAAGAATAATGGAAGAAATGGAAGCGCTGAAAACACAAGCACGTAATCCGTTGATAAGCTGCAAACCTGTGAGTGGAGAGTTGGTGAGAGGTAGAGAAGTGTGGAAATAATGGTGGGTGTGGGGGACTAGACTGTCCCCTGGTCAGAGATGAGAGAGCATGAAGAGGAGACATGTAGCGGAAGACTAGGCAAAGTGTTAGCGACAGAAAGAGAGAAAGTGTGTGTGTGTGTGTGGGGGGGGGGGGACCAAGGAAGACAGCTCTGGTGGCCAGTGATAATGACAAATGTAATCCTCACTATCAGCACTGCAGGGTTACCGGGGGTTAATAAAGTAGCACAGTCACTGAACACACAGTTAACAGAGAGAGAGGCAGGGAGGGAGAGGAGAGGAGAGGATAGAAGAGGAAAGGAGAGAGAGAGAGAGAGAGAGAGAGAGAGAGAGAGAGAGAGAGAGAGAGAGAGAGAGAGAGAGAGAGAGAGAGAGAGTGAAAAGAGCATCAGAGAGTGGGAGGAAATAGAATAAACCCAAGAGAAGGAACAGAGAGAGAGCGACATACAGGAGAAAGATGGACCAGAGAGAGAGAGAGAGAGAGCAGAAAAATACTGTTCTTACCGTCATATTGCCAATCTGCAGCCAGAGACAGAGTGTCACATTCCAGTATAACAGAACATGAGCCAGGAAGAGCAGATGGAAGGGAGAGGAAGGGTGCAGAGGAAGATAAGGAGAAAAAAGAAAAAGAAAAATCTGAGTCAGAAGCACATCAGATACATCATAACACAAGCATCAGGAGAAACACATGGATGATGAAAACGAGAGAAAGAAAAGAAAGCGGGATTCATTCAGTATAAAAAGGCTTGTTTTCAACTGAACAACACATTGTTGTCGTGCTACACAGTCCTACGTGGAAGCATAGAATAATTTGAACCACTATAGCCAATCTATAAGCTCACAGCGTGATTTGATTGAGCTATTTTGTAATTATTTTAAAATATGTTTGCCTATAATGACATACGCACGATAGGAATGCCACGGTGAAAGTGGTCACTCCAGCACCTGCTTCATCAGGTCACGCTGTCACCATTATCAGATCAAAGAGGTTTTTGGGGGCCGAGGGTCCATAGATCTCTAATACAACAACATCAGAGTGTTTGACACAGAGACCAACTGCTGGCTGAGTGCGCCTTCCACATGCAGGTTCTTCCAGGAAAACACAATCAATCAATCAATGGACCAACCAACCAACCAACCAATCAATCAATCAAACAAACCACAAGTGGCAACAGGCCAGGGTACAAGCATAGAACATGAGACTATGAAGAGGAAGATGATGAAGTTAAAGATGACCTTCAGTAGAAGATGGAGATGAAAAAGAAACACAATTTGGTTGTTCACAGTGAGATTTGAACTCACAACTCTACATGTAGTGAAGTGAGTATCGCTGCTGTTGCATTTATCACTAAACTAGTCATTATAAAACATGTGTACAGTAAAAAAAGAAAAGAAAAAGCAAACAACTAGAACTGGTCTCCGCCAGGGCAGGTAGGTTATTGTGAGCCAGCAATGTTTCACGGCAATCGGACGCTGCGTTCATAATTTGAGGCATTTTGTTCCAAACGGACCACTCTTGCAAACTTTGGAAGCCAATCTTAGCCAAATAGGATGGAATATGAAAACATTTACAGATCCGTCACGATCACTTGACTATAGGGTTAATGTGTACCGATTTGCGTGATGTTTGGACAAAATCTGTAGGAGTAATATAACAAAAAGCAGCGTTACAGGGGTCAGGCTCTGGCTAGCTTGTCATCATTTAGGGCTTTGATGGACAGAGGGACAAAACGTTCTTAAAGCAGTTGAGCTGCACTTGGGGGACTCGGAAGCGTCTGCCTGAGGGAAGAAGCTGGTACTCAGCGTGGAGGACATGGGTGGGATCTGAAATAATCTTCTGAGCCTTTCTGATGATAGCTTCATCACAGACAGCCTGGAGTGTGCGTTCCTCAAATCAAATCAAAACGGACTCACTTTCTATCTTTGTGAGGACATTGGTGGGTGGCTCACAGGCTCTACAGCCACACACCTATAGACGAATCCACAGACGCGCTGCCTGTAGGCAATCATAACTGCGGTGTTGCGGTGCGGAGTGGCAGCCGCTTGACACTGCAGTTATGATTGCCTAGAGGCAGCGCGTCTGCGGATTCGTCTATAGGCTACTGTGGATTATTGGACCACAGTGTCTGTACTGTCAGCATCAGTACTTGTTTTTGAGTCAGAATTCTTTCATTGCCACATTTGCCAGGTACGTTTACACATTATGAGGAATTTGTCTCAGCGAGGCTGATAGATGGAGCTTCAGCAATTTTTACTGTCCCTGATGTTGATGGAACCACTACTATGATCTACAACGCTCATTGGACAAGTCTGTCCTTTGATATGGATGGGTTGCTCAACACCAATATCCCTGTTAATGGCCTTTGACCACTGTCATCAGTGGAACTGATGGTCGCATTGGATAGTGTCAGTGGTCTCGGCCCCTGCCAAGGATGGAACCTTGTACGCCACAGTTTTAGCGGTTAATGGGTTTAAGAGCACTTCTGTGAATGGGTTCCTGACCTTTATCCTTTGCTAGGTCTGCATTAGTGAAGCGGTTGACTTGTTAACTGCGGGTTTCTGCAGTTAACCCGCAGTTGCGGGTATAAGGTTCGGTGGGAAAAAATACACATCGCGGCCAGGTCTGGTCGGGTAAAATACTTTATAATAGGCTATGTGCTGGTTGAGTCGTTAACCACGGGGTCCGCGGTTTGTGGGCTGGGTCCGCGTTTTTTTAAATAGATGAAGCGGGTCGATGCGGTGTAGTTCAAATTATTAAGAACTGTGTTGCTGGTGTGGGTCTAAAAAAGACAGACCTTGCATCAGTAGTCAGCATTATCTCTGATACAGACAATATCTCTGCTGCAGTCCCCTGCCTGGAGTTTCTCACGTCCCCAACCTACACCTACGTAAATCCTGATCAAAGCTTTGTTTTTTGTTTTTCTACATTTTCCTCTACTTCTTTTAACAATGCTATCCGGATCATAACTGAGCCCCCGTGACCGTATCCTACCTGCCAGTCATAGCGGGAATTGCCCCGGCCGGTCTCCGACGAGAGGCTGCTACCCTAGCCCTAGCAATGAAAGGCCAGAAACATGACTGGCATACCCTGCATGCTATAACAACTAAGGCAGCGCCTCCTAGCAGACTCAAGTCCTGCCACCCCTACAATAAGGCGGCATAAGAGATGCTTAGTTCTATTCCTGAGGACATGAATATAAATGCATGGCTGGCGGCATCCTGGAAGCAGGAATGGGAGTCGGCTGGACGTACCCACCACTACATCCGGGACCGGGAGACAGCGTTGAAGGAGAAGATCTACCACGTCGGCAATGGACCCTGCTGAACCGCCTACGTACCCGCGTCGGCTGCTTCAAATTGTCTATGAAGAAGTGGGGCCTGGCAGACAATACAGCATGCGAGTGCGGGGAGCTTGAGGGGACTGTCAACCACACAATCAACACCTGTCCCCTGTAGGCTATAGACCACCTTCAGACAAGAGCCTGTTCCTGGTGGGACCAGAGACTCATGTTACCATGACTCAGCCATAACCATGTAAGGAGTTCCCAATGCAGCTACGCCCAAATATGGAGTGTGTTGTCTAACCTCAATGTGTCGCCATGGCATCAGTCGCAAACAAATCAGTCAGCTCCATATTTGGGCACAAAAGGGGCATGCCCATATATTGGCATATACTGATGACGTCAAGGATCTCCATATATGGGCATAAAGGGATAAGGACTGACAGATACAGAGATCTCCATATATGGGCATAAAAGGGAGAGGGACTCAGATTCTGTGACAACAGATAGAACCGGGGCGAAGTGTCTTGCTCAGGGACACTTAGACCGGGGCTGGTCCCCCAGCTCATCATCTCCTCTAAATGTGTAAACAAAAATGAACAAAGTGGATTATGCCAATAATATAAAGACTCCTGTCACCCATCAGATTCTGTGACATCAGAGAGAACCGATTAAAAACAGATTAAAAATGTTCCGAGAGATAAGAAACAGCACATATGTTTTGATGTATTTGCAAAATCTGATTTGATTCCACATCGCTCACTCCCGAAACACAAGAGTAACTGATAAAGATGATTGTCAATATTTTGACCTTTTAATTGTAGAGACACACTCTGGCTTCAGTCAACTTTTAAAAAATCCTTGTCAGTCAGCTTTTAAAAAATCCTTGTAGTCGAGTTTCTGGGTAACTTCACAAAAGAATAACCCAAGGAAAGGCACTGGAGCACACTGATATTCTTTTTTTTTTTTTTATGTATGCGCAAACAGACCCACATTTCCATGCTGCTGCTGTTTTGACTCTGATGTTGCCTATAGACTCTTTGCTGATACATGGACTTATACAGTATCATGATAGGTAGCTACAAGATCAAAAAAGAAAGGAAAAGTCCACACAATAGCTTGCTGCTCCACCATATTAACTGTGCAAAACAGAAATACAATGTTGTTTGTGTTTGCATCAAGCTGTTGTGCAAACTTTTCTTTCCTTTTTCTGATCTGGTAACTTATTTTGTCCTGCACCAGTGCAAAATGGATGTGAGTAACATTTTTGTGAACCCAAGGTTCTACAAAGTTCAGAATTACGGTACTTTAACCTTTGAATTGTATTCAGGAGATTTTTTAAAACTTTACCATACAATATAATCAGTACAGTATCCTTAACTCTATGAAACTGGAACACACTCAGACACACAACGATATCAATAACCACATTTTGTACTCCCCGAACATGCCATATTTACTACACGGCTTGGTTGAATGATTCTGATTGATCAATCACAGCATTCTGTGGTTATTTCTTGATAGGATAGAGTGCTGCTATGAATAACAGACCGTTGCTATGGGCATAGTCATGATCAATAGACTGAGAACCTGGATCACATCAATCCACAGTCTGGTACATTTTGCTGCTTTAATAATCAGCTCAGTTGCAATACACCTGTGGCCAATGTAGACGAACAGATTATTTTCTTTAGCAGAAGCAATGAAATACTTTTTAAATCAATGAAATATATTTTTTTATATTTTGCATGAAATTATTGATTTCTTTAGTACGTAGCCATGTAATAAATGGGATAATGAACAGCGAGGTGTTCATTATTTCTCAATAATGAACACCTCATTGTTCATTATGACTTACATAGTGTGTCTGTGTCCACAACATTCCTAGCCCTAAGCCCAACGTTAATGTGATTAACAATCACAATGCTAACCCTACCCTTTGATATGAAGCGGTTCATTTCATAGCAAGTGTCAGGAAGATTTTACACACCATTCTCTCTCTCTCTCTCTCTCTCTCTCTCTCTCTCTCTCTCTCTCTCTCTCTCTCTCTCTCTCTCTCTCTCTCTCTCTCTCTCTCTCTCTCTCTCTCTCTCTCTCTCTCTCTCTCTCTCTCTCTCTCTCTCTCTCTCTCTCTCTCTCTCTCTCTCTCTCTCTCTCTCTCTCTCTCTCTCTCTCTCTCTCTCTCCCCCCCCCCCACAGGGATACGTGAATAGATTGCCAAAAAAAGATAAATTAGCAGCATCATTTTCCCCTATGAGCTAGTCGATAGATCTGCTCAACTGGAAAATAAGACTAGGGAACAATGATCTCTATGTGTGTCATTCTATTTTGCTCTCACCCTCTATGGGTGGCATTCTACTCTATGTATCCATCTGATTTTATTTCCCCACCTCAGCATGTCTGCATGTTCTAATTTGTCATAAACTGGTTGATTGCCCGAAAATAGCTGATCTACAAGCGTATTGCATCGTGACGCATTGTGAGCTGGTAGTTCTTTTTTCAGTAATGACCTTTTCACCATTAAAGACATGTCCAAAACAGGACAGGACAGGGATATTTAACTTTTAAACATGTTTGGGGTAGTTTTAACGTCTACTCAGGCTTTTGTGAGCAGACAGTTTTTAAGTTGCTTGATCAGTATTTAGATATTTGATATTCATTTTATCAGACACACCCCTTTCCTATACAAACCCATTGTAACTTCAAACTCCATTTTAACCATGATAGATTCTTCAAAAACACCCATCCTTGGTTCTGTTGACTGATATTGTCCTTCTAATACGTGAGGGGGCTGTGTTTTTTTTTTAAAGTCACCAGAACCAAGGATGTGTGTTTTCAATCATGGTTAAAATGGAGTTTGAAGTTACAATGGGTTTGTATAGGAAGGGGGCGTGTCTGATCAAATGAATATCATATATCTAAATACTGAATCAAGCAAGTTAAAAACTGTCTGGTGCTCACATCAGAGTAGACGTTGAAATGACCCAAAAGAAGTTTGAAAGTGAAATATCCCTTAAAACAGTGAAGCTGCAACCATCCTGCAAGGAATGTTGCCAGAAATCCATGCACACACAGTAGAATCATCAACCAAAGGGGTCCAAAGGGCAGATCTACAAATAGCAGATCTAACAAGGTCACAACATGTCGCATTGCGACACATTGTGAGCTTGTCGATTGGCTATTTTCGACCTGCCAAAGTATAAAACAGAGCTTTTGTGGTTAACAACCTAGCTCCAAAGCACAATGACACAGTCTGGGCTCAACAGTGTTGCAGTGAGTCACATCCACAAAGTTAAACTGGCCAACCTAGATAGGAGACTGATCGCTCAGCAGTAATGCCGGCTAAGGAGAGGCACAGAAACACATTTGGATGCTTCACTTAGGCTAGATCATGGCCATGAATATTATGCTCAACAAATAAGACGGGCTGTAGACTTTAGTTTGTGTGTGTACTACGTTATGATAAATAGGCCTGTAAGACTGTGAGTTATTTGAAATCAGTTGATTTATGTTTCTGAAGATCCAACGGGAGAGGATCTTTGAATAAATCATTTAATAAGAACGGTCTCACTCCTGAACAATCTGTACCGCTCACTTGTGAAATAATGGCTACGCCCCTGCTCTTTGCCTCGCTCCCTCACGTCCTACCATTCTCTCTCTCTCTCTGTAACAGGGTAGAGGGCAGATCAAACACTCTTCTGTCGGGCTATCAAATTGCCCTGGCTCATCTCAAAGTCAAGACGTGGGATTCTCTTGTTCTCTCATTCCTGGCTGAAGTGCTTAGAGCACCAACTGCGATGCAACTTAGACAGGTTGGCATGTCAGCGTCGAGCCTTTTGGCCTGTGCCAGTGATTCGAATGTCTGCCAATGGCTGCTACCGGCGCATTGTAAAAGCAGGAGCATTGTAATTGGCTACTAGTTGTAGTATTGAGCCGATAAACCAGATGAACAGGCGTCTGAGTGAGTGAGTGAGTGAGTGAGTGAGTGAGTGAGTGAGTGAGTGAGTGAGTGAGTGAGTGAGCGGGCGGGCGAGCGAGTGAACCTGCTCATGGTGGGTTTTTTTAAAGTTTTTTTTGAAACACAGCTGTGCTGATGCCCATTCAAACTGAAAACACACCGATCAAAATGCCAGCATGTACCCTTTATAAAACAGACTTGTACCCTTTCTTTCACAAACCCCACACTGTTTCCATCGCTTAGCAACACAAAAGAGGCAACAGCAGTATGTGTTTACTGGATGTGAACACGAGTCGTATGACGGGGGTGTGGCGGCTGCCTTTGGAAACAGTTCTTAACTAATGGAACACCTCATATACCCAAGCCCACAAAACACACACAACTGCAGTTATAGTGAATTACCCACTGGTGTAACCTTGTTTATAAAGAATCATTTGAAACCTTTCAACTGCGATACAAAATGACATCATGAACCATGGAACAATAGTCATTAGTTACAACGGAGTCACCCAGTAACATGTGCGTACCGACAGCAGTGCACGCACGCACGCACGCACGCACACACACACACACACACACACACACACACACACACACACACACACACACACACACACACACACACACACACACACACACACACACACACACACACACACACACACACACACACACACACACACACACACACACACACACACACACACACACACACACACACACACACACACACACACACACACACACACACAGTGACCAGACTCCAGATGACAGATGTGTATCTTCTGCTTGACTGCCTCTTTATCCTTCAGAGTAAGCCGATGCACCTCATCAATTACTAACCAGCCATTTGTTCTCTGTGGGGTTCCTCTCTGTCTGTCTGTAGCCCCTCCTCCCTGTGTTTACCCCCTCTCTATATGCCTCTCAGTCTTATAGCATCATATAGAGCTGTGGTTTTCAAACGTGTTGTTCCCAAGGCACACCACACCGGGCAAGTCACCCTCAAGGTACACCTGTATTCATAGTGATAATAGCAGACGTACAGTGATTTTTCCACTATTTTGTTTTGCAAATGTGTGGAAATAAATATAAATAAAATTAATAACACATTTTATTTAAAAACAAATAGGGATGCCAGGTTGAAAGTTTTTTAATTAATTCATTTAAATTCATTCATTCATTCATATAATTTTTGGGGGTATAGACTATGCCTATGCGTTGGAAAATGAGTGCGCATAGTGATATAGTAAATAAACTAAAACATATAATCTACTTACAATATTGTGTATATTGTAACTAAGTATATTTGTAAATATGCTTTTTTCTAAATATCGCAATAATAACGTGAGGTTAGCACAAAATCCCACGGCACACCTGGACTTGTCTCAGTCACAGCACACCAGTCTGCCTCGGCACACCGCGCATTTAATCACATGTTCAGATTATAATTGATCTCCCATTCATGCAGTCCATGTTGCTTGAGGTTGTGAATCTATGAAAATACTGTAATGAGTCCTCTATCACTGTCATCATCAACTCATAACACAAGGCCATGAAACTTCACATCACATTTCTAATGGAATTTCCAACATATGATGCAATTTGGTGTGCTACCTGTACTTTAGGTTTATTTCTAGCTCATCCAGTATTATTACTTTTATGTATTAATCTTCTTCTTATCTTGTTGTTGTTATATTGTATTGGTGTGTTAACACAGTCTCAGCGGAACATGTCCCACCATCATTTCGCTACTTGTTCCTCTAAGTGACAAATAAACCCTTTTTGATTGAACTATGAGACTGAATGCATTTGAAAGCTTGGCTCTAGCCATTTCACTACCCTGGCCTGCATAAAGTTTCCCAGTGTGAGATGACTTAACTGTTTGCTCACCACTAGATTGCTCCTTTTTTTTATTAAAACCGAGAACGCATCCGTGTCATTATAGATGTTAGCATTGGTTATTCAAAAATAGCAGATAAACAAAGTTCACAGCGAGTCACTTCGTGCCGTGCTGCGAGCTTGTACATCTGCTATTTTTGCACACTTTAGAAACATCTTGAAAGTGTTGAGACACTACTGATTTAGAAGGCATTTGTAGAGTGGTCCTCAGGTCTTAATGGGTTAAACCATTAAGACCTATGAGGCCGATTCTACAAAAGGACTTCTAAATCCGTTGCTATAATATCAGTGGAGCTCAAACTTTTTCATTTCAAGGACCACCCAAAATTATACGTATTTGGCCGCAGACCCCCATCTCAAAATATTTTGTAATAGGGACCCCAAGAAGCAAAGAGTTGAGTCAAAAGTATTCCCTTTAAAAAATATAAATATTCAAATATTTGCACACATATTTACGTTTTTTTCAAAAAATAGCAGATCTACAAGCTCATAGCGTGGCACCGAGTGCCACGCAATGAGCTTGTGTATCTGCTACTTTTGAATAGCCAAAGAAATCTAAAACGATACAGATGCTTTCCCGGTCCTAAAGGGTTAAAGCCGGCGGGGGAAGACAGAAGACGTCCTCGCCTGCCGGCTTCCCACCCACGAACACGTCCAGTTGTGTTCGTTGGAGCGCCTTGGCCAAGCCGGAGGCACCATGGAGGAATGGAACCCCCAGTCTCCACGGCGGTGGGCAGGACATTTACCACGCGACACAAAATTAACCCATTAAGACCTGAGGCCGATTCTACAAACGCCTTCTAAATCAGTAACATTTTCATGCCAAGGATATGATATGTATTTGGAGCGGACCTCCCAGCTGAAAATGTTTTGTGCCAGGGACCCCCAGAAGAGAAGATTTGTGTTAAAAAAAATAAAATAATAGCAGATGTACAAGCTTGCTGTGAGCTTGTATATCTGCTATTTTTGTTCTAAACCACTGTTCTAAATCCTATAAAAGTTTTCTGAAAAACGTATGTTGCTATAATAGCTAAAATCTAAAATGACAAAGCTGCTTTCCCGGTTTTAATGGGTTAAGATGAACTTCATTTTGTCTTTACACACTGTAGAACAGTGCTTCCCAAATGGTGTGTCGAGGCACACTGGTGTGCCGTGAGACAGGACCCTGCCTTGGGATTTTGTGACAACCACTCTTTATTATTGCAATATATACAACTATACTGTACAAAAATTTAAAAGAAAGTTGTAGCAACTTCCAACAGGCATCCCTGTGTTGGGCATGTCATTATACTATAGGCAACATTAACATATTATAATTAGCAGCAGTATTAGTATTATTTTCCCATTAATGTTCAGAAATAGTGTTTAGTGTGCCTTGGTCACAAAACAAATGGAAAACTACCAGCTATACACTATATATATTATATATATATATATATATATATCTAAGTACACCAGAATGGCAGTCCGAGAGTGAATGGTGATTAAAATATATGTCTGAAGAGGAACACAGCTACATCTCAAGGGCTCTTTTCTCAAACATCTTAGCTCTTTTTTTTCACAGTGAAAGTGCATACTTGTATAGATGCTCGTGACAGTAAGCTTTAACCAGTGTTTTTCTGTTCCACAGTAAAAGTGCTCTTGTTGCACAGCTAGCATGCGTTTCCTTCCATAAGTATGCACTCACCCCCTTTAAGAGTACATGTATCCACCTTCTCCCCTCACAGGTATGCACTTAAGACTCCCCTATAATATCCACAAACATGGAAAAGATCTAACTGTGCTCTTGGACTCTTCTCTTAAAAGGTTTCTGGGAACAAATATCATCATATAAGATGACATTTATGCGCCACTCAGCAAGTCCACACCCACGGACGGACATTTTGCTGTCACTCTGATGGACCACTCAGGAGACGACTTTTATGCCTGATTACTTACCTGCACCAAAATAAAAAGCTGATCTACAAGTTCACAATGGGCTGTGAGCTTGTAGATCGGCTGTTTTCGGCGCGCGACACGGGCATGCAACCAAGTATAAATCGCCCTTTAGAAAGGAAAAAGCGTACAGCCCATAAAAAAGATCATCAAGGTTAAAAGAGACCTCTCTATTCAGAAAGGATTATAAACTCCTTCTGAGATTTATCATCCATCCTTAGCTTCCAAATCTAAACCGAGTATTTTAAATCAAATCAATAATGTGTTTTTTTCCTTCTTTTTTTCTCCTTTAATCCAAATTAAGGGAAGAGTTGAGAGTGAGTTGGCAAGTGCAGCAGAAATGGACAGAAGAGAAAAAAAAACCTTTAAGACCGGGAAAGCATCATTTGTGTCATTTTAAGATTTCTTTGGCTATTTTTGAAAAATCGTAAAAATGTGTGCAAATCTTGGAATATATGTTTTTTAAAGCAGACATTTGTAAAATATTTAGTTCCAGGGACCCCCAGAAGCAAAGATTTGAGTTAAAAAAAATTTTTTATGACTGCTTAAAAAAATAAAATTCGAATATTTGCAAAGAATTACATGGTTTTTCAAAAATAGCAGATCTACAAGCTCATAGCGCGGATAGCCAAATAAATCTAAAATGACAGTGATGCGTTCCCGGATTGAATGGGTTAAGGACAGACTAAAAAGGGAGCGACAGAGACAAGTGAGCGTGTGACTGCCACAGGTTCCGGGCTGCAGAGAAACATACACCCGTAGATACCGAACGGGATCCTACCTGTGGGAAATTGTTTTGTGCACCACTATGACACACACCAACACACACACCCACACTGAGCAACAGTCTCCACGGTATACACAAACACACACACGCACACATCCCTTAGCAACTGTTATTATAGCATGCGTGCATGCCAGATGCACACACCACAAACCCACACATGCACACATATGCTAGAGTTACCATGAAAAATAGATGATGAGGCTGTTAGACACTGTACTGACTGCGGCACCTCGACAGAGCAGGCTGTGTGCGTGTGTGTGTGTGTGTGTGTGTGTGTGTGTGTGTGTGTGTGTGTGTGTGTGTGTGTGCGTGCGTGTGCGTGTGCGTGTGTGTGTGTGTGTGCGTGCGTGCGTGCGAGGGCACACGATCACACATTGTGTTTTAAAGTCATTTTAATTCATCCATAAGGAGTCACTTTGAAATAACGTGCATATTAAAAAGTATATTAATAACACAGTGTAAGATGCTAAGCTTGCTACATCCCTAATGAATGGCCGGCTCCCTGTTTTGGCCCGTGGCCCACACAGCACATAAAGAAAACCTCAGCCCAAGTGCCAACAACAGTCATCCTAGAGGTGCATAACTCACAGTCTGTCTAGATGGTCCACTGACTGACTGACTGACTGACTGACTGGCTGTCTGGCTTATAATTTGTCTATCTGACTGACTGGCCGGAAGTCTGGCTTATCATTTATCTGGCTGGCTGTACTGTAAGTGTGGCTGGCTAGAAGTCTGGCTTATCGTTTAGCTGGATGACTGACCGGCTAGATGGCTGGATGTCTGGCTTATTAGCTGGCTGACAGACTGGTTTTCCGCATCCCAGGGCCGCATCCCTAAGGGGGGCCGCTAGGGGGGCCATTTAGAAAGGAGAGGGAGGGGAGAAAGTAATATCAATTCAAATTCAATTCATAAGATTATTGTACCAGTGTAACCAGGCATCCCTGTCATTATTGTCAAAATATTTCAAAACCAGTTTCTTTAATTTTTTCTTTAAATAGCTAAAATAGCAGATCTATAATAATGACTGACGGACCGATTTGGCATCTGAAAAATACGCCAACCTTGAAATCCTTTCTGATGAGAAACAGCTGAAATTGGAAATAGAATGTGACATAAAAGGGGGACTAAGGACACGGGGGGGGGTTTCATCTCTTGTCCTTTTAACGCTTTAAGACCGGGAACGCATCTGTGTCATTTCAGATTTCTTTGGCTATTGAAAAATAACAGATATACAAGCACATAGCACGGCACAGAGTGCCGCGCTATGAGCTTGTAGATCTAAAATTTTTTGGAAAAATCCTGAAACTTTGTGCAAATCTTTGGATAGCCTATATATGTTTTTAAAGCGAACATATGTAACTGAAATCTTTGCTTTTCTGCGGGTCTTAATAGGTTAACAGCTTCCATCAGCAGGTACACCCATCCACATCCCTCCGTGGGGAGCCATCCCTCTCTGTCTGCCTCCCTGCATCCCAGCACACGGCCTCTCATCCATCATCCATTCACCTGTCCATCTAGACCTCCCTGTACATCCATTCATCCACCAGGAGGACAGGTTGAGGGGATGGAGAGGGAAGAAAAGAGGGACATTTAAGGGAGAAAGTTGTGGAATGTAGGTTGAGGAGAAGAAAAGAGAGGAGACTGGAGAAACATTTTGAGAAGAGGGGAAGTCGAGGATTAGCGAGATCTGCCCAAAGGAGTTGGGAGAGGGTGAGAGAGAGAGAGAGAGAGAGAGAGAGAGAGAGAGAGAGAAGGAAAGCAAAGGAGGCAGTTGGATGTTGAGAGAAGAAAAGAGGGGAGCACAGAGAGGAGAAGAGGAGAGGATTGAAGCAGTATGACCTTGTGCTAGATTGATGTATCTCAGGAGAAAACGGATTGTCAGCGCACGCGTGTGCGCACGCACACGCACACACACACCCTTCATTTCTCTCCCTCTATCTGACTCACACTCACACACACACACACAAACACACACACACACACACACACACACACACACACACACACACACACACACACGCACACACGCACACACACACACACACATCCTTCATTTCTCTCCCTCTATCTGACTCACACTCACACACACACATGGCTCAGTGCCGTGGGGATCACCACTTTGTCACCGTGCTGCCTTATCCATTACACTAGCTCTTTCTCTCTCCCTCATTCACACCCTCTACCTCCAGTTCTTCCTTTCATTCCTTCTCTCTCTAATTCCCCCCGTCTCTCTCTCTCTCTTCATCATAATTCTCTCTCGCACTCACTCTGGTTCTCTGAGTCTGTCTGTCTGTCTGTCTGTCTGTGTGTGTGTGTGGGGGGCAGGGTGGGGGGTCACATTAGCTCTTGAAACGGGCCTCCACATCCTTAACACATTCCATGCCAGAGTTTAATCTCATAATGTACTCACCAGTGCCAGCGTTTTATTGTTGTTTTTTTGATGTCGCCACAGACCTCGCTAAATAAGTTAAAAGTGCGCGTTCATTTGGTTCTAAACACACAGCGGATCCGTGAGAAACGGCCAGCGAAAACAGTTTCCAAATGCGAGCCGCCATCTTGAAGATACAGCCGATCAACTCTAAACAGTGATCAGCGAGGAGAAAAACAACAACCGAGAAAATCGAGTTTTAAACAGGATCCCAGACAGGAAGCAGATACGATCGAAAAAACCGGAACCCGAATAATTCTGTTTCCGACCGGAAACCGGAAACGGAAATGGATCAAAAAAATTCGGAAAGTGCACCTGGGGCACTTTCAATGGGAATCGGCGGTTCGCGTAGATCTACGCGACTGGCACGCTGCGGCTTTAAATAGGTTCGCGTAGATCTACGCGATTGGCATTCAATGTGTTAAGGGCACCGCTGCTGCTGCTGCTAGGACTACTACTATGACTATTACTACTACTTCTACTGCTATGACTAGCTTACTAGGATTAGGATTTCCATTTGGCTAAATGATGCATAATTGACCGCCACCACATTAGGAAACGAACACAAGCAGCCAGCCTGTAGTATGGCTTCACCACTGAACACTGCATTGTGATTTGTGCGGCTTTGTTCGCAAGCTGCACACATACTGTCTTGTTTCTTTTAGTATTATTTAGCAAGGGGACATTGACAAGGCACCAGCATGCCAGGAGTTCAGATAAGAGAAAGAAGAGAAAACTGTTTTGGGGAGAGAAAACAGTTTCAGTACAGGAGGTATTGAGACAGCTCGCTTCCCTTTTCTTATCTGAACTCTTAGTATTCTGGTGTCTTCTGAATGTCCCCCTGCTAATTACAATTTCCCATTCAAATTGGAACAAGTCTCGGTGCCGTAATCGACAGTGACATCTCTTGTGATAAAAACAAGACACAGAGTCTAATAATGGCATGGTTTCCCAGTGCAATTGAAAAGACTTTCAGTCAGTTAAATTAATTATCAGTTATCTGGCTAAAAGGCTTGAATTCCCCTACATATAACGGTCTACATCTTAAATCTCAATTGAAAACATTTATTCAGTCTTATAGTGGTAGAATGGCTTTCCTTCACCCTTTTCCATTGGACTACAGATCTGCATATTGAACAATGCCAACACGCCATCAATGATGTGCTAACGTGAGCTTTGTGTGCTAACGTTTATAACGTTATCTACGGAGCTGGGCCTTGTGTTTCACTGGATGCATGTGACAGCGTGAGTTGGTCTGATTTTGTGGGGACAAAGATGAAGAGATAAATACAGATATATGAGACAGACCGGGGATACATACAATCCCTGTTCTAGATGGTTAGGCCCATTCGGCGCCACGCCATAAATAGCAATATGCGCTCCCTGAATGACAGAGAGGAAGGCATAAACAAGGGAGTTATCCACTTAAACCACATCTACGTCATTAAGCGGGGTCCCCCAGGGTCTATACCCGGTCCCCTCCTTTCTTTCATCTACATCAAATCTCTTTGGTGAAAATAGCCGATCTACAAACTCACGAAGTGTAGATCTGTTATTTTCATCCAATTGTTCGCCTATCATGACATGCCCAAAATCAGCACGCTAGGGTTCATGTGGTTATGGTAGGCAGGCAGAACACAGGCACCACATGAGCAGAAGAGAATAAAGCCACTGTATATCGTCTCTCGGGTGGAAACCTCATACAGTATGTCCAAAACTGTTACTTTTCGCTTTTCACCCCCCCCCCCCCTTTTGTGGCCGAGTGCCAGGTGAAGAAAAACAAACAAGACGTGAAAATTCAAAATGTCAAAGCGTCATTTTAAATCGGGGGTTGCTCAGCTATTTCAAGAGCCAAAAGTGAATAAATACAGATATCTCTCTCCCTAAGACCCAGGCTCGTTAAAACATTCTAGGAAATGTGCGCTCTCAACGGGACATAGGCTCATTAAATCCATATGAGTGCCCTCACAATGAGCAGACCCATACAGAGTAAATACAGTCTCTTTTGCTGGGATGCAGGCTCAATTAAAACATGTTGGTACGCTTGTCACGGACAGAAGCCAGCAGAAACCTGCCCACACTATAAGTTCAACTTGTTTAAAGACTGAAAGAATGGATTTGTGTACAGAATGGTGATTCTAAGGAGCGCACAGCGTGGTTCTTCAGAATAAGAAGGAAACAAAGTGTCTAGCATTATTTAGCTGCATTAAAGCTGAGGTCAAATGCACAGGCTGATAGTCTGTGACAATATGTATGAGGTCAGCACCAGTGGTGAAAAGTAACTAAGTACATTTACTCAAGTACTGTACTTAATTACAATTTTGACATACTTCTACTTAACTTGAGTATGTCCATTTATCAATACTTCATACCTCTAGTCCATTATATCTCAGAGGCAAATGTTGTAAGTACTTTCTACTTTCTTAACCTCTTAAGCCCTCTTTTATACTTAATCTATTTGAAAATAGCCGACCAGCTCACCATGTGTTCAGATTCATAGAAATTATAGAAATGCAGGACCCGCACATACAGTATACAAGGATGAGTGTGTGCATAATACACACACACACACACACACACACACACACACACACACACACACACACACACACACACACACACACACACACACACACACACACACACACACACACACACACACACACACACACACACACACACACACACACACACACACACACACACACACACACACACACACATCCTCGACTGTGGCGTAAGCCGCTGTCAGCTAAATGCCAAGCAGATAAATCTCAAGGACTAGGTGTTAAATGGAATATTAATATTCTGACAAATAGAGAGGAGAGTCCCCCCTGAATATTATATTAAGCTCTTTCTATAGACGATTGCATCACTTACAGTCAGGTCTGGGTTCAATTATCTCAATCAATCAAGCAGATTCACCTCAACAGTGAAATATCCAAACAATCTTGCCATGGGAACATTGTCACATCCAGCCTATTAAGAAATGCATGGAATTAATTATCTATCACAGCGACTAATGGATTAGTATTTCTATTTGTTTTTTGTTGGAAAGTGGATTGCCCCCTGAGTAGTCAAGCTTATCCAAATATTTCCATCCAAAACCTGACTCGTCGCGTCTGTGGTTTTATAGTGTTTGCGGAGTCCCTGAGTACCGCTAATATCTTCCTGATGATGAACTGCCAGTGATTATTTTTCCGGCAATATTTTTCAAAAAGGCCTGGCCTGAACCCAAGCAATTAAGTGAAATGTTTACCAGTGACATCAGCCGTTTGGGTCCTGTCAAGTTCCTGCATAATATAGCTTGAGTATAGCCCGAATATACTGTAACATGGCGCCACTTCTCCATCGAACTCAATGGACGCCATGTTCTTTCTGTTTTGAATGGTGTCCACGTTCTCTATACTTAAATATCAAGCTGTAATGTGAGTAAGTAAACTTTATTCAAAATGAAAACATTACATAAATAGAAACAAAATTCAAAATATCAAAATATAAAGGTAAAACAGGAAAACGGAACATAATGATGTAAATTAAAATAGCAAAGAAGGCAAAACACACAAGTGCTTTTACAAAACAAGTGAGTTATTAACATGGGTTTCTGCTCTATATGTAAAGTGTCTTGTACAACTTGTTGTGATTTGGCACTATAATAGAATTTAATTTCATTGAAATAAGAGCTACTTAAAGCAATCCACTGAAGATAGTTCCAGAGAGAGGGAACTGCAACTGGAAAGGCACAGTCAGCCCAGTTAGCCCAGAAGCTCTGGTCAGAAGATCTGAGAGGCCTCTCAGAAAGGTAATGTGGGGCCAGCCTGTGTAGTGCTTTATATATATGTGATTAAGATAATGAAAGAATAAAAAAAGTTATTTTAATCTATTGTGCTCATCACATAAACTGTGGTCACAATGGGCCTATATTTCAGAAACAAATCATTCATTAATAGGGTTAATAATTAATAATTTCCTTGAATGCCGAGACCTGTACCTAAATCGGACTGGCAAGGGCTTTAGAGCCTAATAAATATGTATTGCTCAACTTTGTTCTATCATTTCGGAAAGCTGCTCCCAACCAGGAGGCTAACCTTGTACTGTAGCTACATTGCTAGCCAAGAGGTGTCTATCTAGGTGGTGACATTTGCATTGCACTGAGGATATTATGTACTGTACCGTTAACTGTGGCAGGAGGTCTCTCCTCTTTCAGTGAACAGAACATATATTTTAAAATATTGTAATACTTATGCTCCACAATGAGCCAAGGAGAGGCTCAACAACTTGGCAATACTTGCCACAGAGTGGGAAGCAAAACAGATGGACTTTAAACACATTATAAAGAACTTTGCACCCAGAAAGACCAGGAAGATGGCTGTATGAGGCAAAAATGAAACCATAGCTTAGAAAATTGCATTTTATGCTAAGAACTGTGTGGTATACTGTAAGCAGATCTTTGACCTTGGCGTGTGTAGTGTCAAAGCGTTATATGTGTGTGTTAGGTCACCTAATAATGGTATTACAACACACACAGTGTCGGCTAGATTTACTGATCTAAACTTTAGATCAGTAAATCTAGCCGACACTTTGTGTGTTGTAATACCATTATTAGGTGACCTATCACATTCTGTGACCTGCCCTTAATGGCCTCTCGCAGCGTACTTTTGACATCTTGACCTCTCGCAGTGTACTTTTGACAACTAAATAATAACTAAACTAAAAAACTAAATAAAAATAAAATAATGACAGAGACAGAGAGAGAGCGAGAGAGAGTGAGCGAGAGAGAGAGAGACAGAGAGAAGCGAGTGAGGGACAGAGAATCAGGAAGACTCAGAGGCTCAAAGAAAGAGTGAGAAAGATGACTGATAACGGGAGAGAAAGAATGGGAGAGTGAAAGAAAGAGTGAGAAAGAGGGCTGATAAAGGGAGAGAAAGCCTACCGTCAGTGTCCTGGCCCAGGCATACAGAGAGCAGCAGCAGCAGATAAAGGACTCCTATTCCCATTCCAGTGGGTTGTCTGAAGCGTGCCCATGACAAAGGCCCTATTGAGAATGCTGGAGCCATCTTCACCACCGTGCCTCGCTAAGCATCCACCTGCGCAGAGACGGAGAAAGAGACACGAAGTGAGAAATACAGGTCACTCAGAGGCGTGTGAACACTGAACTCTATACTGTAATCATCCTATGGAATGTGTGTGCTAAGTGTGAAGAGTCACAAGAGTCTACTTTTTTCCCCAACATACAGACAGAAATTGCATGGTGATTTCCAACCACGTCTCTTTCAGGCTACACCGCATGTGCTCTAGGCTCTAGGCTTGGTGTGGCTGGTCAGAAAATAACATACCACTGATAACAGCAATTGCCGAAGATAGAGAGCTATCTCAAGTTGAGAGACACTGAAGTTTTTTTTTTTTACTTTTCTCCACAGATCAATGGTCTTCTAAAATATCAAGATCAATCTTGATGATTCTTATATTAACCAGAAAACAGAAATGTATGGGTGACAATGCCCTAGCACACCAGCCTACATTACCAACAGTCCCGTAAAACACAGAATCGTGCCGTATTTGGAAACTAAAAGACGTGTCTTTTGATTGACCCACCATAATCAACAGGATAACGCAAAAACCCTACAGCTTGTTTCCATTGCGGTCCCTTAGTATGAGGTGTGTATGATGACATGTAGTGTGGTGCTGTTGGGTCCATGAGATGTATAGAGTTCATGATGTGAGCAAGTCTCTGAAAGAATGCGTGGGTGTACCTGCCACTCAAAGTGTGTTCCGCATTGAACTGATACAGGATGCACCCCGACCCCGTATTTCGGGGTCGGGGAATAAATATGACCCCAGAGGGAGACCCCAGAGGCTAACATGATATGTGAAAGAAGCATGTTGATTTTGTTTTTAAAACCCAACTATGGTTGTTGTTACTTAGGCTAGTAGTACTTTAAACTACTGTAACCAGAAGAGTGGGTACATGACAAGCCTGTATGCTTTGGAAAATTGTCTGAAATAAGTAATACACATGATTTCAACATGCTTGTAGAACATTTAACATTTAAGGCAACATTCGTAAAGAAAGAAAAAGTTAAAATAATAATAATAATGTTTTAAAAAATAGCTAAAATGGCAGATCAACAAGCTCACACTGTGAACTATTTGTCGTACAACGAAGTATACAGCATAGTGCTTAAGTGGATAAAGGGGGTTTAAAGACTCATACCAACACACACACATACAGTTCCCTATCTACTGCCGGCAAAATCACGTTATGCTACGTAGTCAAAATAACTGCACTACACACGGTTGATAAGTGTGAACAAAGAGCATCACTACTATACTACTATAGCGTCGTGCTGAGTGTACACCACACACAGGAGCAAATTAAGACATTTGCTCCTGCAGGATGACATGGGAGCTAATTAAGCTAGAGAGAGAGCAGGAAGTGCGACAGTTTTAAACAGTAAGGTGCGATCTGATAACTGATTGGATATAGGGGATCAGAAGACCAATGATGAGTGACAGGGTGATGAGCCAATGAACTGAAGATGGCAAGAAGGAGAAAAGAGAACAGATAAGATGGCAGAGCCAGCAAAATGCATGCTGCCTCATCAGTCTTCTTTTCTTCTTTCTCTACATCCAACAATCTTTTCTATCTGTACTTTCCTCCCTATAACTGACAATCCGTTCCGTATCACTCTGCCAGGGCAGTTAAGGGTTCCATTCCTACTAAACCTCACTGCAGAAATGACTTTATGGATTTATGCTCCAGACTCTCCCTGGTGCCAAGTGCAATCTGTGTCTGGTCCTGACTACCTCTCATCTTCTCCACTGCGCTGACAACCCAGCAGCTTCCCTCCGAAAACATGCTATTAATTACCTCCACCAAGGAGGTCATGTCTTTGCCCCCATCCATCTGTTTGTCTGTCTGTTTTTCTGTTAGCGAGTTATCTTGAGCCGTTGTGAACAGATTTGTACAAAACATGTTGGAAAGGTTGGTTCTGAACTGATGAACTGTGTGTGTGGGTTACCTTTCGCCACAAAAAGCACATAACTTCTGAATATATTAATTTAAACACAATACTTTGAAATAAGTACAAACGGGCACTTTGACGGAGGTCTCTGCTACTGCACACATTTCCCAGGAAAACATATTTTTAAGTCTACTCCAGGTCCAATCCAGAAGACTCACTTATTTACTCCCTCTTTCATAGACTCTGCCCTTTCCCTTTGGTAGAGCAGAGGTATTATAAAACCTTTAAAAGGATCTGCTTGTAGATGATGATGTGTTTTATCACCAGTCTGTCCTCTAAATACAACTTGCATCCATACCACCTGTTCCGCCCTGTTTCTCTGCCACAGTCTTCTGTCTCCAGTGCCAAAAGCACTCTCAGGAGCTTTCAACTGCCCACAAACCCCAGTGAAATAGCTCTCAACTCTCAGATACAGCATATATTAAATACACACAACAGTCTCATGTTAATGGATAAGTACTTTAAAATTAAATCATATTTCACTGGAGATAGATAATCCTACACATGGTGTGCATGTGTGGATGGGCTGGTTGGAAGGCAGGTTAGTTCTCCAGGTGGATGTGTGTGTGTGAATGGGTGGGTGGAGGGGCTGATGGGTACAGTATAAGGTACAGTAGAATAATGAAAGGGGAGCGGTGGGCTGTAGCTGGTTTAATTACTTCAAATTAAGTGAACAACACTTTCATTAGTCACTCTTTCCCCTCTAATCAAAATAGCCTGAGGAGGAAAAAAAGGACCGGCTCCATCTATCTGCCAGTTTTTGTCCGATTACATGCGCTGTTCCATCCTTCCAGTGGGTTTTTTCAACCTCCTCTCCCATTCCTTGTCCCCATCTCTTGCTCTGTGCTGAATATATTTATTCTCTCCCTTTTGAAGCCCACAGAGATGGAGAGATACTGTACAGAAGGAAATGCCCCCCCACCAGCACCACCACGTGCGCATGCACGCACGCATGCACGCACGCATGCACGCACTGTACTCTCTCTCCTAGAAAAGAACTATGTGAGTGACAAATATATAAAAGTTATGCCTGATTTATACTTGGTCTCGCTCTGTGTCTCGCATCAAAAATAGCAGATCTACAGGCTCACAATGTGTGTGTGTGTGTGGGGGGGGGGGGGGGGGTGTGTGTGCGTGTGTGTGTGTGTGTCTATCTGTATGTGTGTGCGCGTGTCCAAGTGTGCATTTATTATCTAATTGAGTTTGATTGCATTCCACTAATTATACGTAGCCTGCGAGTTAGTTCTGGCAGCATACACTCGAGAGAGATTCTATGGTGCTGTTTACAGCATCATGCAGACCCATACAGTGACGTGGCAGTCAGCTGTCCAATCGGGCGGGTTATTTAAGCTCACCTTCATCTGTGTTCTGTCTGCTTAGTGTTTCATAGGTGTTGTCATGCAGCGTTTACTCCCACCACCACCCCAGCACCACCAGTGGGCTCTGCTATTGGTTCTGTTCCCCATGGGGGGTTGTTATGTATATATATCTCCCTGCTCTTAAAGGTTAATGATGGTTGTCTTAATTATGCTGAGCAGGGAGAAAAATGTAGCAGAGCCTGAACGCCAAAATAAAATATATTACATCCACTCTTGTATTCTCATTCTATAATATTGTTTCATATATTTGGTCTGTAATATTGGTTCAATCTATTCGTGAGTTATCTGACAGAAATGGGAATAACCTCTCAGTCTAACACCCCCCCCCCCCCCCACCCACACCCACACACACAGTCACACACACACACAAGGGCATTTAAAGGGGGATTCAACGCTATATGTGTTGTAGTTTGTTTTACGGTTCAACTTAAAAACTACAGCAGGGTAAACACATAGCAGACTGCATAAGGGAGACCTTTTATACATACATATTAATGGTTTTCTTAGATTCAGGTGTGTCAATGTGGAATGACTACTGTTGACTACTGTCTATGCTTGCAAAGCTGCGCTGCTTACTAGCCTGCAGCTAGTATGTTTTCAATGTACTGTAGTTTTTAACCGGAACTGGACTACTGGAGAACAAACTCCCTCGCGTTTCATTCTCCTTTAAAGTGAAAAATGAGTTCAGAAGACTACAACTGTACCCTTGTCATTACTCATCAAAAAGTAATTCAACACTAGAAAAATGTGCTCCTCGATGCACAGGTCTCAGCCAGGCCAGGAAGTCAATCGTAGCCAATCAGGATGAAATATGAAAAATCGGGCTGGTCCGTCTTGATGACAGGACTATAGAGATAATGTGTACCTATTGTATTGTGTTTGGACAAAATCTGTAGGAGTAGCAAAAAAAGATGTTTCTTAAAAATCTGCCTCCTGGTGGCGCTAGGCAAATGTGAAGTCTCACGGCAATCGGCCACTCATGTAAACTTTAGATGACAATTTTAGCAAATCAGGATGGAATATGAAAAATCGGACAGATCTGTCTTGATCACATGAAAATTAGTTTAGCAAAAATGTGCTTCCTGGTGGCGGTATAATAGGCCAATGTGAAAAGGGTGGCATTTCTTCCTCTGCCTGGTTGGAATGTGCGTGCAAAGTTTCACAGCAATCGGACACAGCGTTCATGATTTGAGTCACGCCTTCGGCCTGGCGGAATATAGTGTGTTTTTACCATTTGTGGTTGTAGATACAGGTACAGTAAACCCTGCTCCGCCATGTGAAATCCATCATCTTTACTGTACAATAAATTGCTTACAGGATGTAACATTACACAGACAATTTTATTCTACAAATGATGCTATATGGGACACACCTGTGTGGAACACAGGTCTCGTAGTAACAATGAGCACAGTGATGTGCACACCAATATCCGGTTTCAATTTGCTTTACACGTACTTCACTGCTATGTTAAATCCTATTTTGTTACAATAACCTAGAACAACTCACAACCCACACAGTCATCTTTGTTTCAATATTCATGGCAAATTGCTTATTCATGCACATACTAGGGATATTAATCATTTTATAATATTTTTATATTACATTACATTACATTACATTACATTACATTACATTACATTATATTATATTATATTTATGACTGGAGATGACAATGCAAATAGCTTGATCTGAATAATGACTTAGACCTGTAGGGGTTGTTCATAAAACAGTAGTCAGAATTGCACTGCAGTGAACGACATCTGTGGCAGGTTACTTACATCTGACTCAAACTCACTGAGGTGTCAATTTACCTTTTTCCACAGCACTGCAGTGAGTGAAACCATTCCCACCTGAGTATGATGTAAGAACCAACTACCATGTGAATAAGATCAATCTATGGCTGCAAATATCGACTATTTTCTTCAAATAATAAAATCAAATTTGGTATATTGATCCTGAGAAGAAAAAGTAATTCAACACTAGAAAAATGTGCTCCTCGATGCACAGGTCTCAGCCAGGCCAGGAAGTCAATCGTAGCCAATCAGGATGAAATATGAAAAATCGGGCTGGTCCGTCTTGATGACAGGACTATAGAGATAATGTGTACCTATTGTATTGTGTTTGGACAAAATCTGTAGGAGTAGCAAAAAAAGATGTTTCTTAACACATTGGGTGCCAGAGGTTTATTAAAATATTATACGTTGAGTGCCAGCATTTCTTCCATCCACTTGCGTTATACATTTCGTGCTGTGAGAAGCCCCGACGCGGAAATGCATGTAAACAAAGCGTGCGTGCGAGACGGCGGAGGGTCCCGACTAACGCCTGGAACAATAATATTTCCAACGCGACCCTCCATTGCAGCGTGATCGCCGATCGAAAACGGCTCGTTTCCACCACATTAAAAAGAAATGGAGATATTAAGCTTTTAATCAAGGAGATAACATTGAAAACGCCGACCGGAAGGATTTTTGACATGGAGCCAGATCCAGCCTCTTCTTCTCAGAAACTCCTTGGGTGATGTCAAAGTTTCGTTTTAGCGCCCCACGTGGCCCACATGTATAAAAATAGAATTGGGTCAAAAACGGTCCGGACCGTTTTCGGCACTTCTCGTTTGGACCCTCAAAAACGGTCCGGACCGTTTTTGGCATTCAATGTGTTAAAAATCTGCCTCCTGGTGGCGCTAGGCAAATGTGAAGTCTCACGGCAATCGGCCACTCATGTAAACTTTAGATGACAATTTTAGCAAATCAGGATGGAATATGAAAAATCGGACAGATCTGTCTTGATCACATGAAAATTAGTTTAGCAAAAATGTGCTTCCTGGTGGCGGTATAATAGGCCAATGTGAAAAGGGTGGCATTTCTTCCTCTGCCTGGTTGGAATGTGCGTGCAAAGTTTCACAGCAATCGGACACAGCGTTCATGATTTGAGTCACGCCTTCGGCCTGGCGGAATATAGTGTGTTTTTACCATTTGTGGTTGTAGATACAGGTACAGTAAACCCTGCTCCGCCATGTGAAATCCATCATCTTTACTGTACAATAAATTGCTTACAGGATGTAACATTACACAGACAATTTTATTCTACAAATGATGCTATATGGGACACACCTGTGTGGAACACAGGTCTCGTAGTAACAATGAGCACAGTGATGTGCACACCAATATCCGGTTTCAATTTGCTTTACACGTACTTCACTGCTGTGTTAAATCCTATTTTGTTACAATAACCTAGAACAACTCACAACCCACACAGTCATCTTTGTTTCAATATTCATGGCAAATTGCTTATTCATGCACATACTAGGGATATTAATCATTTTATAATATTTTTATATTACATTACATTACATTACATTACATTATATTATATTATATTTATGACTGGAGATGACAATGCAAATAGCTTGATCTGAATAATGACTTAGACCTGTAGGGGTTGTTCATAAAACAGTAGTCAGAATTGCACTGCAGTGAACGACATCTGTGGCAGGTTACTTACATCTGACTCAAACTCACTGAGGTGTCAATTTACCTTTTTCCACAGCACTGCAGTGAGTGAAACCATTCCCACCTGAGTATGATGTAAGAACCAACTACCATGTGAATAAGATCAATCTATGGCTGCAAATATCGACTATTTTCTTCAAATAATAAAATCAAATTTGGTATATTGATCCTGAACTACATGTACATTGGTTGTCTATGTTTATAACAGTGGGCATTTTGTATTTGGAAATGAAAGCTTTTTGTTAGCAAACAGGACACATCTTAGAAACAACCTTTCTAGTGACACAGCTGAATCAGCCAGGCAATATGAGCAAGACTTCCCACTGGCATAGGATGAGCCAAACTAAACAATTACCAAACACAACACAGTTTTACTATTCTTAACAATTACCCAACTTATAGACACAACACAGTTGTACTAGGCTAAACAATAACCCAACATACAAACACAACCAGTGGTGGAAGAGGCATGTACGTATTCAAAATTTGACTTGTGTAAAAGTGCAAAAGTATTGGCGTCAACATAATACTTACAGTACCAAAGTAAAAGTACGCAATAATAGTCACCAACATGCCATGTGATAACAATGAAGACACTCTTTCTGTAGTGGAAATTCAACAACTTGTATTACTTATAACAGTAAAGAGTAAGAGAAAGAGAGAGAGCGAGAGCGAGAGCGAGAGAGAAGGAACGTGAAAAGGAAAAACTCAAAAAAGGGAAAGAAAGAAAAGTAGAAAGTTTGGCCAGGAGAACAGAGAGAGAGAGAAAGAGATATTGATACTTCAACATTACAGTATATGTGTTTGTAGGCTACTACTGTACTGTGGTTCTCAAAGGGAGTGTTCCAGGGGGTCCCCACTCCCTAGTAATCGGCCTCAGCAAAGTTAGCAAAGTTAATCGATATAGAATACAATCAGTTTAACCACTTTAACCCTATACTGTATATATACACTATATATTTTTTGAAAATAGCAGATCTACAAACTCACAACATGTTGCGTTGTGAGCTTGAAGATCTGCTATTTTCAAAAAAATCTTGAAAACGTGAACATTTTAGAATATGTTTTTAGTCAAAGGGAACACTCATTCTAAAAACAAGAGTGAGACGAAAAGAGAGAGCAGGAGAGATAGACAAAAAGGGAGAGCAAGAGAGCTCCAAAAGACTGTGTGTGAGCACACATGCATTTCCATGATGTACCATATTGGTGTCCAAGCTTTTGCAAGAGAACAAACTATAATGAATTCTAAAGATGAAATTGTCACAGCCAATTTGTGTCTACTTCCCTCTAATCTGTCAAACAGGCTCTTCTCTACTATGCATCCATTATTGTCATTAGGTTGTTATTTTGTCAAACACTCCTGACCCCCAGTTTAATCTGTTCTCCCCTTTTTGTTCAATACAATTATATGAACATCCAGTCTATCCGTCTGTACGGAAACCCGCTCTCTTTCCCCTTGCCTCTACTGTTCCGGCACAGCTGCTGTACATCGAAAACAATGGAGGTGACAGGTGTGTAAGCACCTATCGTGAGGGCCCCATTCATTTTGTCAGTGTAGCACCAGCGCTACACTGACGCAGGAAGAGAGACTAAGGGAAGATTTTTTTTTACAGTCAACTAAAGACAAAACAAAGTCATATTGTCTTCTCTAATGCAATTGTGTGTTTGTGTGTGTAACTGTGTGCACTGCCAGGACTGATGGCAGTACTATTCATCCTCGTCCAGCCGAGTTGAAACATTACTTTCAACTAGGCAATTTCTGGCTAGGCCAGAAATTAGATTATTCAAGAACGGAATGATCTTGCATTTGTGGTGGATATAAAAAGAGCCCTTAAAATGTTAAAATACCACACCAAAGTTGTTAGAGACAGTGCTTGGATTGGGCAGATACTGATTGTTACGGAGTACCGGGTCTTCTGACTCTTGCCCACCTGAGTATCAGTACTTACTATAGTTACATACAATGATTAACTGCTACATATAAGGCCAAATGCAACAATGCCCACACATTGAACCTCATTCATGAAACATGCATAAAGTAGTATGATCAGATTTTTATCATAAAATGTACTTAAAAATATATTCCAATGTTAGTTTTTTATCTCATCTTAATTTTTTCTTGGTATAAATATACAGTACGTGTTTGGACTTCGGAAGTGTGGGTAGGTATACACTGATGTGGCTTTTACCTGTTATTGTTATATTATTTCTTTGTACAAAATCAAACCTCATATTATACAAATAACAAAAGGATTCAGTATGTCTGTAAACCACCAAGCTTCAGAAGATAACCATTCTCACAGTACCATGCACACACTCGCTCGCATTTTGACCAATCAGGCCCATGACTTAAATTGAGTTTGACACCCCTGGTCTAATGTCTAACTTATGGGATATGGGACAGTCACTTCACAATTCAGGTTGAGAACTTTGTGGCCTAGTTTTGAAAGTACAGTAACAAAGAAATGTGTTTCATCCAATGAAGCGGATTAAAATGTGTCTTTGCTCACAGCGTTACTGTACCTCAACCTAAAATAAATGTGTTGATGTAACAATTCATAAAATGAGAAGGATGTCCTTAACCGTCCCTATTTTGGGCATGTTGCTATAGGAGAAAATTCTCACAACCTTGCAAAACAGCTGTACTTTGCTTTCTGAATGTAGTTAGAAGTAATCAGCAACGTGCCTCAATGTGTCGTTTGCACAGCAACTTCATGATCTATTGCACAATCTAACATAATATGTTTTGGGACTTTTATTTGACAGAATGTGACTGCGCACGCACACGCACACGCGCACACGCGCTAGTGTTGATTGGACAGTCCAATAAGCTAATGGTGGGGTACATTCTCTTGTTCTGCTCTGCCGATATCACTGCATGTCACAACAAACGAGACCGGACCTGTGCATTTGTGTGTGTGTGTGTGTGTGTGTGTGTGTGTGTGTGTGTGTGTGTGTGTGTGTGTTTCTGAATTCACCGCAGGCTTCCAAAACATCACAATTTTCCTGAGTGGACAAAAACACAGAAATAGAGTGCACAAGTGAGAGAGAGAGAGAAAGAGAAAGAGACAGAGAGAGAGAGAGAGAGAGAGAGAGAGAGATGGATGAGTGTAAACAGCGAGGTATTAGACCAGGTTTTGGAAACATTTACAAGATAGCAGATTATATTGGGCGAGCAGGACAGAAGGAAGGAGGTACAGACGGAGGAGGAGAGACAGCTCAAATGCCAGGCGGGGGGGGGGGGGGGCACATATCCCTAAAACCTGAGAAATAGGCTAAACCTCAAAGGAAGGAAACGGAGGAACAGAGACAGATAGAGAAAGATAGCACGGTAGTTTAGGGGAAAAGACGACAAGAGAGGGAGAGCGAGAGTGAGAGAGAGTCAAATGCAGCATACGAAACATTAACATCTTTCAAACTGGTTATTTGGCCATAATATCTTATTTTGGCCATGCCATTATAAGCAAAAATGTTCAAAAAATATATCAGTTGCATCGTGACACGTTTTTTCACTTTCTATACAGCAAGGCTCTTTAGGAGGCTTGCCGTCTATGAGAGTGTCAGTGTCTGTGATTTTTAAAATAATTAAAAGTCCCTGTCCACACATCCCATCATATAGTTTAAATCCTCAGAAAAACCATCACTCTTCCAATAAATGTACACAGTCATCAATTATTTTTGCTATAAGAAGGAGAGAGAACAAGAGAAAGAGGCAGAGAAGGGAAAGGTGCAACAATTTATTTGCTAAAGTGATGACCAAGGAAACCAAGCTGCCAGCAGCTGGAGAGAGATGAAGTGGCAGGTACACAGAGCGATTAAGGGGATGTGGACATACTGCAGTCAGAGCAAGTGGGAATGTTCGTAATTGTATTATACTGTAGTACATGGCACAAACAACAACCCCAAAATTGGCAAGGTGGAAAATTATGAATATTCAGAAGTTAACACACAGCAGCAATTTCTGCATCGATGTACGTTTGGCTCAACAGGCGAGCCTACAAAGTAATTCCAATCAAATTGAAGCCGACAGGGGAGGAGAAAAAGAGAGAGAGAGAGGGGGGGGGGGGGGGGTAGTGCGTGTAAAACAGAAGGAAGTTAGGTCAGATGAGGACAGCTTATCAGCGTTTCCAATGCATTTGCTACACTGGCGTCTCATCCCTAGAGTGTGCGATGTTAAATCCTGGAAAGTCTATTCTTTTATTCAAGCCGAATCATCAGATTTGTTCCGGCTGAATCCCACTGCTTTTGGCTGTGTGATCTACTGTTTTTGATCTTTTTTTCGGTTCTCTCCCAATTCAGTCGTTGAGCCAATCCCCCCCATGTATTTATTGCCAGTCTCTGCCAACTCCTACTGTGGGGTGTAGACAAGCACATGTCTTCTCCGATACACACAGAGCTGCCAGCCGCTTCTTTCCTCCTGATAGTGAGGACTTTCACTGCAGGAGGTCATAACGCGTGTGGAGGAATCCTAATTTGAAGCCTGATTCTCGACATTTTTATTTTTCTCTGGGAGAGAGAAAATTGTTCTCACAATGTCTGTTCCTCAAATTCTGGACATTTGGCAACTCAAAAGTGCAGTAATTCAACACACACACACACACACACACACACACACACACACACACACACACACACACACACACACACACACACACACACACACACACACACACACACACACACACACACACACACACACACACACACACACACACATTCCGTCTGACCCATTGTGTACTTAATGAACCAGAGTAGCTCAGTTAAACACTAATCCATTTCCTGTCCTCCATTAAAAACCTGGTAATTCATTTCCTGTTCTCTTCCTGTTTTACTGTGCCACTGCCAGTCTGCCTGACGATAGGTGACACATCATTAGGCCTTATAAAGCTAAGCTATCTAAAGTGAAATACCGTGTATAGGACATAATGGTGCGGAATAGATGCGTGCATATGTGGGTGCACGCGCGTGTATGTGTGTGTGTGTGTGTTAATTTGAACAGAGCGGACCGACACAGCACTGTATATGGACCTGGTTGGTCTGTTTGACTGTTTGTGTGTGTTGTGTGTATACTTGTATACAGTATGCGTGTGTGTATTTACATGTATTTGCAGTGTGTGTGTGTGTGTGTGTGTGTGTGTGTGTGTGTGTGTGTGTGTGTGTGCGCGCTCGTGCGAATAATAGGGGTGTGAGTGAATAATGGGGCATAAACAGTGGTTAACATGGTGTGAGTAGAAGTTAACTATGACAGATTGTTCTGCCACTGGTGAAATAGTTGATTAGTCAGAGAGCCTTCAACGCTATCCTGTTAAATGATCCCTCTCTCACATGACTGCAGGAAAGGCAATAAATCTCATGTCACTATTCATTCAGCTGATCCCACAGCCAGCGCCATGCTTGCTTTCATGTCATTTGACTACATTTTTTATTCAAAAGGCATTTAAGCTGATGATCTTGTATTTCAAATCTGTGTGGCAGAGTCGGGACACATGCCATGTATGTTGTGTAATACCTTGTAACACTAGATCATGAGTAGTACCTCGCACACTAGACGATCAACAGTACCTCATACAGTACCTCGCACACTAGACGATCAACAGTACCTCATACAGTACCTCGCACACTAGACGATCAACAGTACCTCATACAGTACCTCGCACACTAGACGATCAACAGTACCTCATACAGTCCCTCGCACACTAGACCATGAGTAGTACCTCGCACACTAGACGATCAACAGTACCTCATACACTTGATGAGTACTACCTCGCACACTAGATGATGAGTAGTACCTCATACACTGGACTATGAATACTACCTCGTACACTAGCTGATCAATAGTACCTCGTACACTAGCCGATGAGTAGTACCTCGTACTAGAAGGTAGCATGGGTTCAAAACATTGGACCCGGACCGAAACGGACCCGTCGGATAATTGGACCGGTCCGAACGGACCCGAGAAAAATTAAAAATGACTGGACCCGGTCCGAAGCGGACAGAGGCTAATTAAAATGTACAGTATTAGTCCCGGTCCGACCGGCCGGGTCTTTAGACCCGTACTGGACCTGATGCTCATTTAATGCTAATTTCACCATGGCAATCAGATTAGCCTTGTGAGTCAGTCACCTCCCCTCGCCCCAACAGAAAAGTCACAGAGACAGGAGTGCGGCGTGCGTTCTGTGAGAACAACATTATACCGTCCGTCCCCGCAGATAATGACCAAACATGCTCCACACAGATGACGTTCCAACTTGCATCTTCCCGGTGGCTTTTGTTTCACAAAGCTAAATATCCTCCAATGGTGTTCAGCAGTGCAGTGCACTTGAGATAGATTGCGTTTCAATCGGCTGTCACGTTATACGTGGAGTTAGGAGGTTTTGTTCATCATTGATAAGAACAGCTAAATGGACCTCCAAGCTCACAATGAGGTTGGAGGTCAAAAGCTTAGCTGGTTTAACAGAACGTTTGAGGATCCAATGTAGTTAGCTGTTTTTATCAGAAGTGCTTTTTAATACTTTTCATTAGATCAATATTTTATTTTATATATTTTAGTTTAATATAAATAATAATACAAAGTTGGTTGCCGTGTCCTCGCGGGTCCATACGGGTCCATCTATTTCAAATGGACCGACCGAGACCCGTGGCAATTGAAACAGATCCGACCAATATTTTGGACCCGACCCCTCTCAGTTCTTGGGTCTTCGGTTCTGGGCAGACCTGTGCTACCCTCTACCTCGTACACTAGACCAGTGTACTCTATCAGTACTCTTTGTGTCCTCTGCAATGTGAAACAGAGCTTAAAAGGTGCTGTTAGTGGTGGAATCTGTAAAACTCTGAACCAGCTAAGTTATGAAATGTAGTGCTGCACCGATAGATCGACCATTGATCATAATTATAAATGTCAAATTGCTAGATGAAAAGGCTAATGAAATGGATTAGAGTCTTAATCAGAGTTTTCAATGTCAGCCTTAGCTGACAGTTGCTGTTTTCCAATGCACAGACGGTGCCTCTGGTTGAACTTATAGGGTACCATTATTAGCCATAGAAAACATCCAATTATACTGCTCCCAACAGCTCAATGGAGTAAGAGCTGCCTCAGAAGCAAAAGTGTAGGATTGTTTTTTACATTGGTAGGGACATGTTTCTACACAATAAACCAGAGTTGTACAGCGCCTATGCAGCTGGTCTGACTGGCTGGCAACTACTTGTGATTGGTGTGGATGGTGTTCATGCTTTTTATTGTTTTATTTTCTTGAGAGGCAGAACCAGAATGATTTAGGTGTTAACCCTTTGTTGAAGTACTGAACTTTGTTTGTGGCTGCTAGAAATATTGAGAGACAATTCAATAATCCCTAAAATACTAGTAGGGCCATGTCCCTACACCAAACTACGTAGTCCTCAGAAACTCTAATAAGACGAAAAAGAAATACCAACTTGAAACAGGGAGCAACCAATTCCCATTCCCCCCCCCCATGTAGTCCCGGTCACTGCATTAACATTAGCAAATCCAGTGGAATGTGGAATCAACCACGCTTAACATATCTCCTCCCATTATCTGAATGATCCTTACTTAAATGCATATGCATGAAGGAAAGGGGCACACTTTGCTATGCACTTAAAATGACAAGCTAACTCCTCTTCCAGGCTAATGCTCCTGTTTGGCAAATAACAAGATTAATAACACACATTTATAGATGCAGAATATGTCCTAAATGAGGCGCAAAGGGCTTATCAGAGTTAAATTAACACTGGGGGTTTTGCTGTTCAGCTGCCAACATGACATACGTAGGCGAGATGATTTAAAAAAAAATCTGCTTTCTGTAACAGAAGTTACTAGGCCCATGTAATGAAGAGCAGAAGATTATATGTAGAAAGGATGACAATAATATGATCGTCAAACCCTCATCATAGGTCACCAGGGTAACCGGAACGCCGCCCCAATACACACTCGCCCCCATTTCTTTTGCGGACCGCTCGTCCCCAGCCATTCTTGTATTTGTTTTACTGAGTTTAGGAATAAGGGTAGGTTTAGGCATAGTTTTACTGAGGTTACACTTAGGAATAGGGGTGTCACGATACTCGATACGTATCGAAATCGAACCGAAAATGACGTACGATACAGTGTATCGAAATCAAAAGCCGTATCGCGATTCAGCGAAGCCAGCGATGGTAATGATGATACACAAACGGAAGAATTGGAAAACCCTCCCGCTTCCTTTAAGTCAAAAGTCTGGCAATGTTTTGGCTTCCCAGTGAATTATGAGGGCACCCGACACGTTGCTGACAAAACGGCTACCGTTTGTCGATTATGCTCCACATTGATAGTTGCTCCGTTAAATGCAGAGGACAAATTTAACATACATGCTATGTTAAATTCACCGTGGCAGAAGGATAAGCATAAGGAGTTCCTTCGACATTGTAGATGAAGCTCAATCATTCTTTTTCTTCCCCTTTCTTTTCTTTTCTTTTCTTAGCAGACAATGTATCGTCATGCTAAAACAACAATATAATAATTGGCCTCTTCATAAGACTTCAAAAGTGACAGCTTGGTTAAACATTCATAACAAGGGGGAGAAGCATGTATAAAGCGAAGGAGCATATGGGAGGAATTACTAATGACGAGGGAAGAATAATTGGCCACTTCTTTTCCTGGATAAGGAGGAAGAATGAAGAAAAGGGAAATAAAGGAGCAAGACAAACGAATAAGAACACCAGATAGATTCAAATAAAATAAAATATTGGAGCAATGTTTAGCATCAGGTGTGACTCCAACATAAGATGGCCCATTGTAAATCATAAATGTAATCATAAATGTCTGAGTCAGTCATCACATTCCTCAAAATCTCACATTTATATAACTTTATAACTTTATTCCAATAAAGTCGCTGTCCATGCTTTGATAGCAGGGATGAAAAAGTATATATATTTTTTAAGTCTTCTATGGCATTTCAGATAGGTCAGTGTAGAGACAGGAAACCAGGGGCAGAGAGAGGAGAGACATGCAATACAAGACGGTTAGTGCACTCACAAGGACCATATGGTCTGTGCACTAACTGGCTGAGACACCAGGAACCACATGGCAAAGTAGTTTGATATGGCATGGCTGCCCAACGCGTTATCTACTGTAGTTAACAACACAATAACAAATAGTTTAACCTGGTTTATAAATGCTACCATGTTGGCCCCAACTTGCAATTCCTTTATCTACAGAAGGGAGTTTTGCTAAACCTCTTTGGGCCTGTTCTTTGTACAGGGCCCTTATTGGATTAAGAGCTGAAGAAAAACAACATCTGAGCAAACTTGAGAAGAAAACAATTGTGCTATGAAATTTGACAAGCGTGTAATCTAGAAACTAGATTGTAGGGTACTCTGAATGTGTTTGCTGGGACCTGGGGCAAGGGAACTTGAGGATAAACTTTGAAGTCACTACAACAACAGCAGGATTATGGCTCATGTGTGGCCCCAGAATACTCAGTCTTTGCCCATACAGCGTGTGTAAACTTGTGAGAGATGCTCCAATGGCCCTGCACCACATTACTGTCAGTGTTTCACATATTTTTCTAGTGCAGATTGTACTGCTAAAAACATTATCCAGACACATTATCATGATAAAAAAAAAAATTTCTCTTCTTTTGTATCATTTGAACAGAGGAAACTATGTTTTAAACCTCTTTTCATTGGGACAAGGATTCCATGCCTTGATCCCTGTGTATCTCTGATCGTCATGTTGATGACATCATATTGATAACTTTATCTATTGATTTTGAAGAAGGCCAAAACGTCATCTTGATGACGTCAGTCTTGCCCAAATATGGAGGGACGACGGACGGATGGATAGACAGACAGACAGACTTTCCTCTAGACCACTGGTTCTCAACGTCAGGATGGCCAGCGGTTAATAAGCGCTGAGTAATCTACAGTGCAGATTGGGGTTCCAATAATGTTTACAGTAGGTGGCCAGTGACTTTTACCAGTTTCACTTTCAAAACCTTTGCATCATGCATGTCACACACACAGAATGCGATGTGTTTTGTTGATATAACACGTTTTTCATATATAGTCCTATCCACAAATCCAACTTCCACAATCCACATTATCAAAACCATTGGTGTTGTGTGCAGAGATGGGAAAAGTACTGACATTCTGTACTCGAGTAGAAGTACAATTACTTGTGTAAAAACTACTTTGGTAAAAGTAGAAGTACTCATTGAAATAATTACTCGAGTAAAAGTAAAGAAGTACAGGCCAACCTTTGGCCTGTTATAGATTTATAGATTTAGCAAAACACATTTTTGGAACAAAATGCCTCAAATCATGAATGCAGTGTCCGATTGCCGTGCAAATCCTAAGAAGAAATGGCACCCTTTTCACAGTGGCCTATTATAGCGCCACACGGTGCCCACAATAACCTACCTGACCTGGCGGAGACCTATGCCCCAAAATGAATGGATATACAGGTTTTGTAGCAATTTGTAGCAATTGTAGACATAATAAGACCTTAATTGTTGAATCTTTAAGCATGTTCTAATCATATAGACTTTACTTTAGACCAGGGGTCTTCAACAGGGGGTCCGGGACCCCTATGGGATCCTCAGAGCTACTATAGGGGGTCCGCCAAATATTTGTGTGATTTTTTTTACATTAACCACTTGAACCCTATATCATCCCTATTCTCAGGGGAACATTAGCCGAAAATAGCCGAATATACAAGCTCACAACGCCTTTTGTAGATCTGCTATTTTCGGCAAAGAGGTTTGGTGTAGGGGGGAAAATGAGAAAATCAAGTACTAAGTAGCCTATTGAAGGTAGGTTTAAGTGGTTAAATGTCTAAAATTAACAAAAAAACATTAATTTACACAACACTGATGACAGTCTATGAAGCTATCTATGAAATCTATCCATCCATCCATCTTCAACCGCTTATCCGGAGTCGGGTCGCGGGGGCAACAGTTCCAGCAGAGAGCTCCAGACCTTCCTCTCCTGAGCAACATTAGCAACTTCCTCCTGGGGGATCCCGAGGCGTTCCCAGGCCAGTGTGGAGATGTAATCCGCCCATCTGGTCCTTGGTCTGCCCCGGGGTCTCCTCCCAGTGGGACGTGCAGCGAGGACCTCCCTAGGGAGACGCTCGGGAGGCATCCGTACTAGATGCCCGAACCACCTAAGCTGGCTCCTTTCCAAGCGAAGGAGCAGCGACTCTACTCCGAGTCTCTCCCGGGTGACCGAACTTCTCACCCTATCTCTAAGGGAGATGCCAGCCACCCGTCTGAGAAAACTCATTTCGGCCGCTTGTACCCGCGACCTTATTCTTTCGGTCATGACCCACACTTCATGACCATAGGTGAGAGTAGGAACGAAGATTGCTCGGAAGACCGAGAGCTTTGCCTTCTGGCTCAGCTCTCTTTTCGTCACCACAGTGCGGTACAGCGACTGCAATACCGCTCCTGCTGCTCCGATTCTCCGGCTGATCTCCTGCTCCGTCCTCCCCTCACTCGTGAACAAGACCCCGAGATACTTAAACTCCTTCACCTGGGGCAAAGCCTCATTCCCTCATATGAAATCTATGAAAAAGTTTAATCTGCAGCACAATTTTATACAATATGTAGTGGGGGTCCCTGCCTCATCTCTCTCTCAGCTAAGGGGGTCCCTGCTTCATCTCTCTCAGCTAAGGGGTCCTTTGCCTGAAAAACGTTGAAGACCCCTGCTTTAGACCATTTCCCCCCAATTTTCTTTTTACAGTTTGAACAAAATAGCCAATTTTACATCGAGGTGCCCAGATGTCCGTAGTGCCCACCTATCCTGTTACCATACTACAGACAGACAGACAGACAGACAGACAGACAGACAGACACAGCAAGAGATGGCATTAACAACTGTACTGTACTTCATTCAAACACAGCAAGTGAGCCTACTAGACAAGCCTTCATCAAAGTAAACACACACACACACACACACACACACACACACACACACACACACACACACACACACACACACACACACACACACACACACACACACACACACACACACACACACACACACACACACACACACACACACACACACACACACACACACACAGCTTTTGCAATGCTCAGGCTGACATTATGCCACTCACAACGTTATGTGCATGATTTGTCCATCTATCGGCACTTTGTGTTTGGTTGTAAGATTAACTCACCATGCTGCAGGGGTTCAGAGAGTTTAACGCACTTCTAGCCTTGATACAAGACTATGACCGATGACCATCTTGATCCAAGGCTAACGAACTTCCAAAGTACAACAATGTTTAAGTCACAGGAGCATGGTTTGGCCAAAACCTGCGATTAATCCACTTTGTTGTTGTTTACATTTGTCTCACCGGTACACACACACACACACACACACACACACACACACACACACACACACACACACACACACACACACACACACACACACACACACACACACACACACACACACACACACACACACACACACACACACACACACACACACACACACACACACACACACACACACAGGTCTCAGCCAAGTCATAACAGCTCGTGATCAACAGAAACAAACTTCCTCTAAGGATTTCAAAATAAGAGCCACTTTTTATGATTGGTCACTGTAGTTTAAATTTGTTGTCTACTTACAGGAAGTATATACACATTTGTAGTAACGTGACACACAGAGTTATAAATAATAACTACGCAAGAGTACTTATTTTCGTCTGATCTGCGTGCAACATTAAAATTAAAGTAACAAGCCTTTTTTGAAAATGTACCGAGTAGAAAGAACAGATACTTGTGTTAAAATGTAACGAGTAAAAGTAAAAAGTAGTTAGAAAAATAAATACTCAGTATTGTTGTATTATATAGTATTGTATTGTTGTGACATGCATGATGCAAAGGTTTTGAAAGTGAAACTGGTCAAAGTCACTGGCCACCTACTGTAGTTCCATGATTCTCAGGGCCCTATTTTGCACGTCTTAAGTACCACGTCTTATGACTTGGCCTTGCACTTAAGACGTGCAAAATAGGGCCCTTAGCCTTTTTTAATTTCAAGGACCCCCAATTTGGTATTCATTAGGCCAGGGACCCCCATTTCATACAGTTTTTTTATCTCTGAGACTCCAATCTACACTGTACAATCCTCAATGTTAGTACAGAGTAAGGATTCTAGAAGGCTTGCGTAAAACACAATAATTCAAAGCAGTACATCAGTGTGCAGATTACAGATATCACACTTAATGTAGTAATGTAGATCATGTAGTATCTCTACCATCGACTCATTTTCAAGAGTTGCCTCACATTATATATTCAAAAGGCGCACCAGTGAGCTGTTAATAATAAATGAGTTAAGCTAATTTTATTTTAGGGAACTGAGCTGCTGCGTTTATATTATAATGCCATAACATTTGACTGAATCTACGACCCCCCCATTTAATTTAAATTTTACAGACTCATAGACTGAGATTCAAACTGGTAGGAGGTAAAATCGGAGTGCGTTTCACATTCCGCGCAAGGACGGCACAGAAACACATTCAATTGTAGTGATTGCGATGAAAGATTTAGCACTCTACAGCTGGACTGATAGGAACATATTGGAATGGGAAAAATATTTGTCTTTTTGCGGTTGAATTTTTGAATTATTGTGTATTAGGTACAAAAACAAAACCAGCTCCTCTGTGTGTGTGTGTGTGTGTGTGTGTGTGTGTGTGTGTGTGTGTGTGTGTGTGTGTGTGTGTGTGTGTGTGTGTGTGTGTGTGTGTGTGTGTGTTGTACTGGTTACATTTCAGCAAAGATTAGATTCAAGATTCAAGATTTGGATCCCTCTGAATACTACAGAGTTAGTTCAACCACTTTCGACCTGACATTTTTGGGGCACGTCATTATAGGCACTCTCTCTCTCTAAGTCGTCCTCAGACGAGCCCTCCATCGTCGCTTCCAGTCATCCCGGTTCTCCATACACCTGGCCAGCTCGTTGGTGCTTTGCGCTCCTGCATCTTTCTTGAGTAAATCCACGTGTGTTAGTTTGCTGGCTGGTAGCTCTTATAGGCATGATTTTCTAGAATAGCGATCAACAAGCTCACAAAGCGTCGCAATGCAACACGTTGTGACCTTGTAGATCGCTATTTGTCATAAGACAGAGTATACAGTATGGGGCTTAGCCCATTAAGACCTGGAACGCATCTGTGTCACTTTAGATTTCTTTGGCTATTCAAAAAGAGATAGATATACAAGCTTATAGCGCGGCACGAGTGCTTGTAGATCTGCTATTTTTGAAAAATCTTGAATTTTATTTTTTTAGATTTTTTCCCAAAAAACTTTTAGGATTTAGAAAAAAAAATTAAGAATCGCCTCAGGTCTTAATTGGTTAAGTGGATAATGTGTGCTATTTCAAAGCTAACACGGGTCCAATTCAAAAATAGCAGATATAAAAGCTCATAGCGCGGCACGAGAGCTTGTAGATCTGCTATTTTTGAAAAATCTTGAATTTTTTTTTCTTTTTTTTTTTTTCCCAAAAACTTTTAGGATTTAGAAAACATTTTTAAGAATCGCCTCAGGTCTTAATTGGTTAAGTGGATAATGTGTGCTACTTCAAAGCTAACACGGGTCCAATTCAAACATCATATGATAGAAGGTTGTGACTTTGAGGGGTTTTCAGAACTATTTGAAATCTGCCGTGATCCATTTTATTTTGTTCTTCTGGAACAAAATGTTGTTGCCAAGCAATATTTGTGCTTACTAGACCACCTGGCAAGAAGGATGTGTCCCAGAGAGAATTTAGTACGTGTTTGAGCACCGTGACCCTAATAAAAAACCATACCTCGACTAACTAGAACTACTGATAGAGTCTGTATGTTGTGTGTACAACAATACATAATATATGTACTTCTGTGCGTGAGTGTGCCTGCGTGTGTGTGTGTGTGTGTGTGTGTGTGTGTGTGTGTGTGTGTGTGTGTGTGTGTGTGTGTGTGTGTGTGTGTGTGTGTGTGTGTGTGTGTGTGTGTGTGTGTACGTGCGTGCGTGTGTGTACGCTAACAAATTCTCCACTGTAAACATGCTGACCTGGCAGAGCAACAGTACACACTTTGAAGTTGGCAAAAGCCACTGTAATCTCCCACTAGCTCACTTTATATGCACACACACACACACACACACACACACCTAGGCTCTACTGCACTCATACACACATAGAAATACATGGAGAAACTCAAACATGTACAGTAGAGCTTGCATACTGTCACTTACTCTCTCTCTCACACACACACACACACACACACACACACACACACACACACACACACACACACACACACACACACACACACACACACACACACACACACACACACACACACACACACACACACACACACACACACACACACACAACCTGATTTATGCTACCAATAACAGAGCTCTGCTGAGATGCCAGCTGTGGACATGATCGTGTGTGTGTGTGTGTGTGTGTGTGTGTGGATCCATTCCATACCAGACTAATATGCCACTATGCCTTCAGCCACTTTCAAATGCACAAAATGTATAAACGTTGCAGTACCAAGTAACATAGATCTGTGCATAGTGTGAGGCAGCACTGATTTGTGTTAATTAAAGCTTTTATGACATTCAGTTTTACAACACATTAAAAGTCTTTGTCATGGTCCTTCAAACATGTATAAAAAGTTTTAACTGAAAATTCCACTCTAGTGAGCCATTGCAGGTGTTTTTCTCTTACATTTCTAAAGCCTTTTCAACTGCAATGAAAAACGAAATCTTTGCCTGCGGGTGTCGCTGTTGAGGAATTTTGGCTGTCAATCATCACCTCTGCTCTGCCCCCCCCCAACCCCCCCCCAAAGGAAAGAATAGGGGAGGGGAGGGGCGAGGAGCAGAGTGGGCGGGATTAATGGCCTATGACTTCAAAGTCCAAGGGCCAATCACATATTACTTTTCAGCCTAATTATTCAGAAAACCCCAGACCACAGAAAATCCACTGAATGTTCAAAGTTCAGTTTTTTGGGGTGTAATTGAGGTCATAAACCCCCCCAAAAAACATAAAAATAAAAAAAAAGTGAAAATGAAAATGAATGTCATAGAACCTTTAATAAGAGGATTTTTCAGTGACATGATGCTAACTAAATATGTGCCAGTATATCAGTTGTGACATGAAAAGAAAAAGGCTGTGTTTTCTCCATTGATTTTGTCCCAGTTTTAAATGTATAAGTTAGTCTTTAAACATCAGTAGGGATTCAGGGTGAGGTTGTGGGTCTATTTCTGGTACCACTACAGTATGTTATACACGATCCTGTGGCAAGGGGCACCATTTATTATTTGGTTCCAGGGATAAAGAGGTTTAAGAAGCCCTGATCTCACTGATATTAAGCTTCTTAGGGGATTAAACAAGGCAGGGTTTCTTAAAATTTTACGACACATGATTTGCATTAAGCTAATTTAATCACACAGTGGGAACCCACTGGCTCTGTAAAACACAGGCCTACATGTGCTCGTGCTTGGTGAGGGGAACCACCGGAAACAAGACAAAAAAAACATGTTTGGAGTCTTGAGACATGGTTTTAAGAAAGGGGACAAATAAGGATGGAGCAGGATTGTAGAGGGTCTTGTCATAACATCCTGTGTGTTATACTTCCTTCTAGAGATAAAATGACAATGAAAATGCCACTTCATTCAGTTCATTTCCATTTCCCATTCTATTCCTGATTCTTCTCTTTTAAAAAAAAACACATTTTCCCATTAGAATTCATCTTAGTGTTCATTGTGTGGAATTCAATAGGCTAATGTTTGTAAAGCTATGCCAAAGAACAAACTGAATAGAAATGTGACCATAATGAAAATAAATTAGCCCGCTATCGCAAGTTTGCCTTTTTTGTCTTTCTTGCCTTGGTTGCCAGATATGCTCATTTTGGGTAGTATTTTGGCCAGCGGGCAGATAATATCGTTAGGAACAATTAACTCAGTTGCATTGTTTCATGTAAACTCAATCCCTCACATGGAAGCATTCTAATAAAGCCCCTGGCGCACAACGAATTCCAACAAAATGTCAATGAGCAGCATTCCAGCACTGAATTTGGACAAAAACTACTTCAACCAAATGCTAATTGAACATTTGAGACCACAACAACAAACTATTTTTCAACTCAACAGACCATGTCAAATTCATTTTCTCCATCCGTCTGTCTGATTCTCTGTTCATTTCACTTCATCTTGCAGCTTACTATCTTGTTTACTTTTCGTCTTTCTCACACTGTCATTCTCTTCTTCTCTCGGTGTCATTGTATTAACCTCTCTCATTCTACCATAACAGTCTTCACTGCTTCCTTACATTCCAGGCTTAGCCATTTTAGGCGAACAATGAACATGTTCCAAAATGTCCAAAAATGTCAAAATATGACGTTGTGAGCTTGTAGATGATCGACTAGCTATTTTCTCTTTCGCAATTCGATCATACGATAAACTATATAACAGGACATATGTGGTTAAATAAAGGCAGTGAGTGATTACAGTATGTGATATTTCCCAGAATGGCTGGCGAAGGCGACATCTGAGATGGCCTGTGATTGTGTCACGTTTTGTCTCTCCACCTGTCTAGTTCTCTCTTTGTCTGTCTCTCTGCTTTCTGTCTTTCTACTCTGGCCACCAAATTACATTCCAATAGCCTGGTTCCAGACCATAGACCCCGCCCACACTCTGAGTGGACTGCCCCTCTTGGTCTGGTGTTGGCACTTTCTCCGTGGCGGTGCGTCGCGACCGGCTCTGGGTCGGCCTGGAAGGGCTCGCGACGAAGGTGGCTCAGGTTGCTCGCGCCTGAGCTTTACAGCGCCCGTGCTCCGACTTCGCCGTTTCCCCCCGGGGCCGTGGACTAAGGTATCTCTGCGTCCTGCCCGGCTGCGGCCGGGCACGGGGCGCCTCGCCCCCGGTGCGACTGTCAACCTGGATGGACTGCCCCCAGTGCGTAATGTGAACCTAGGATTTTTTCTGTACAAAAAGTAACGTCCAATGAGGGTCGGAGGTGCAGGGGTGGGGATCCCTTGTGATTGGTTTAGGGAAATTCCAAACCAATTCAAATTGGTTTAGGGAAATTCTAATCCCCTCCCCCTTGTAATCGCCTACACTGGAGCTAATGTCAGACTGAAGCTCCACGCAGCTTCAGTCTGATAATCAGGTTAGCATTTCCACCTCGCGGCAATCCCAGTTACACACCTGTCTCCTCTCCTCATCAGCCCTGCAGCTCTCTGACTACCTCTCACCTGTGGCCACTTCAGCAATCAGCGTGTAGCGTATATATATGTTGGACTCATTCTGCAAACAGTCACTGCTTGATCCTAGACATGTTGTGTTCTGTGTCTGCTGTACTGTGTTGCTGTCCTGCCCTTCACGTGTTGAATAAATGTTATTGGACTTGACCTGCCTGCCTACTCGTCTGCTTCTGGGTCTACACCTGACTCACAACCTGACAGATTGGCTGAGACGGGGGAAAGAAACACTCTTTTTGATTCACGTGACAAACCACCACGGTTTGCTAATTCATACATACAGCGTACTTGCCAACGCACAAGGCCATCGGCTGTTCGACCTGGGCACTCGCTCTGTCACACCTCACGAGTGCCTCACTTAACCTATCACAAAACAAGCGCTCCTCTTCCCCAGTCATCCTTGGGCAAAAATGTAATCAATCATGAGCTTCTACATCATCTGTTTTCACTATTTGTTGTACAATAAACTTTCTACAATGTACAGTGTACACTATTACACCAACTGAGCTTTTTTTTTAAAGCAGACCACAGCTGTGCAAAACACATGAGTTTATTCATTCATATCACTGTTTAGTGATATAAATATATGGGGGGTAAAAATTGAATAAAGAAAATTATAACCCTGCTTGCGTTGGAGACCAGGCTAATTGTATACCCATGGCAACCAATTATATCACATTTGTGTGACAAAATAAGACTCTCAATGTTCATTCATCTCTGACAAACGCAACTGTGCTACTCGTGAACCCATAAACTATAAATATCATGCTGTGGTGTTTATTATCAGCAGCAGCAACAATAACTACTAGCTATGCATACCACTGTATAGTATTTAGGAGCAGCTGGCTTTGCTCATGGGCATGTGGCTAACTGAATATGACATGTCTGTGACAGCTTAGCCTGGCGGTTATGAGCAGGCAGCCAAATATACCTTTTAACATATAGTATGCATTGCACTGCTTGCCATACTTTGCCATACTTGGGATAATTGTCAGCATGAAACTGATGTAAACTGTAGGTTGGAGTTGCAGTGTTTGGTTTGCTGTTGTTTCTGTCGTGTACTGTAGCTAGTAGTGATGAAATTGCAGTCCTTGTCATTTCTCTAAAGAATGGGGGCAGTAGGGAATGTAGAGTACTGTATGCTACAGATGTGTTAAAAAAATCATAATTACATACCCATATACACACAGTGACAGATAGAGATGACAAAGAGAGACAAATGATTACTTGATTCTAATATATATATATATATATATATATATATATATATATATATATATATATATATATATATATATATATATATATGCTGTGTAGTATACCCAAAGTCTAGGCTGCCTACCTAAAATTTATCAAATCCCATAAAGACTATGGTTTTATGAATAACAAACAGTCAGCTTTATCCACAGGAATGTGGCTTATATGGCTTGTCAAATAAAAGGAGTGGCCAAATGTATCTAAAAACATACACTTGAGGTGGAAAGTAACTTATTTCAGATACAAGTTGCTATGATTGACTTGGTGTGACTTGGAATATTTTCTTTACCAAAATTGTTTATAAAGCATTTAGTCAGAACGATATATTTAATTCAATGAGGCCTATCTTTCACACAATCCACACTTTTGTGATCGTTACTTGGGTTTAACGTATTACATTATTTCCCTCCAAGAAGGCAAATCCTATAGTAATTCTGTCTAAAGATAGGTTGTTATGTAGGTTATTAATTAATCAGTGATTTATTAAATAAATATGTGTGTGTGCGTTCGTATGCCTGTGGCCTTGAACTAAAATCCATGCCATCTCACTGTGTAATCACAATAGTCACTCACTAGTGAGAATTGCATAGTCACTTGTGAGAATTGCATACTGAATCCTGCAGAATCCTCACAACTAAAATGTCAAGCTTTTCTTTACAAGGTAGTATCACAAAATTGTGTGTAGGGCCCACATTCTCTGCTGCACCAGGTTGTGTCAGAGCAGCGAGCCGTTACCAGAGTTATGTCACTGTTACCCTTCCAGGAACTTTGGCCAGTGATGTCACGGTGCAGCAAGTAATGTGATCCATACAGAGGTCAAAGATGCTCTGCATGATAGAGAGGTTCTGGATAAACCAGCAGGAGCAGATAGGACAACTATTTTACAAAACCATGTGTTGTGTTCTTAACAAACAAACAAGGTTTTCTGAGTGTGACAGTAGTGAGTAACCATCTGCTAACCATCTGAATTACTGTATGCTTGGTTGTGCATCATGTCTCACACCAAAAATAGCCAATCTATAGTACAAGATTGTAGATTTTTGGT
>NC_137617.1:19234569-19282069 GCF_963280865.1 Gymnoscopelus braueri
CAGAGAGATGGAGCAGGGACCCCCACTAAATATTTTATAGAATTGTGTTGCAGATTCAACTTTTTCATAGATTTCATGTAAGTCATGTTAATGTGTATTTTCAGACAGATGAGATAGCCACTTAAACCCGCAATAACAAAAAGAACAGAGTACAAGTTTTGGTCTGTTCTTCTTTCCCTCTAAACCAAACCTCTTAGCCGAAAATAGCAGATCTACAAGCTCACAACGATCTGCTATTTTCAGCTAATGTTCCCCTCAGAATAGGGACGATAGGGATCAAGTGGTTCATGTAAAAAAAAAAAGAAAGAAAAAAGGTCCTATCACACAACGATTGTGTGATAGGACCCCCCCCTGTAGTAACTCTGAGGACCCCCTACGGGTCCCGGACCCCCAGTTGGTGATGATGTCCCACACACGATCGTATTTAAAGCATGTACTATGCGGGCGTTTCGATTCAGATGCAACAGATATGTCACAAAAACAATTACACTTAAGAGTCTCCGGAAAGTCAGCGAAAATTGTCTCATTCGTCGTTTCCCCCGTTAATGACGCGACGTTTCTCTTAGGAACCAAGAAAACAAAACTAAAAATACCAACTGAATTAGCCTCGGATCAAGACAGAAGTGTAGACATGTATTTTATCGATTTTGACATTTCTATATCGTAGATACGAAAGTAAAAGTCAGCCACGATAAAACATACATCTATGATAGTCTTGATCCAAGGCTACAACTGAACTATAAAGCAAGCGGATCTGGACTTACCACGTTAGTCTCGTTGAAGCCATAAGCTTGACATACAAATCCACTTGTTTAGATATGGTTGTTGGCGTGTCTCGGCCGGGACAAGGAGGCACATATCCCGGGGAGGAATCCACGATCCAGCCCCTATACACGCAACACTTTCACGGAAAGTAAGACCCCGTCGGGGCTCCTATCCTCGTTTTCACGAGGAGATGGGTCAGAAACAAAATGAGCTTTTATCACCTTCAACGTGCAGGGGGGGGGGGAACAACTCTGTCTACTGATCTCGCCTATAAAACGATCTGTTCGTCGTCGTAGTGAATAAGGTCCGCTCTGGAACTTGCTATCTAAGCCGAAAGTGAGTGCCGTGAGCCGAAGGCAGCTGTAGTGTTGGAAGACAGAGTAACAGTATCTTTCCTCTCTAGTAGCCTATTCCCCTCGAGTGACTGCTCTGCTCTCTCGACCAGAGAGAGAGGGAGAGAGAGAGGGGGGGGAGCGAGAGAGAGAGAGAGAGAGAGAGAGAGAGAGAGAGAGAGAGAGAGAGAGAGAGAGAGAGAGAGACGCGCAGACAGAGAAGAAGGCAAAAGCAATGGTGATCTCTGCACCATCATAATCTCATTATGTCCATGGCAAAAGGCAGGTGGCTTAATCGGCTGCAGAACACAGGGGCGGGTTGTTTGGGCCAGTGGCTGTAGGCTACTAATACACTATTATATCTGCCAGTATCTCTAGCCTAAAGTACTTCTACCTATGCTCCAGTCCCTCTATATGAGTAGGATACCTATGACTACATGTCTAAAATGTATACTGTTACCCAGTGGTGGAAAAAGTACCCAAATTTGTTACTTAATTGTAAGTAAAAGTATCAATATCAAAATGTACTCAAAGTACCAAAAGTAGAAAGTACTCTTTATGCAGAATGTCCCGTTTCACAAGTTTTCAAATGTATAAAAATCTTTTGAAAATGGCAGATCTACAAGCAACGCATTGTGAGCTTGTAGTAATAATAATCAAAATCTACAAAGTAACTAGTAACTAAAGTTTTCAAATAATTGTAGTGGAGTAAAAGTACAATATTTGCCTCTGAGATGTAGTGGAGTAGAAGTAAAAGTACTGAAAATTGGAAATACTCCAGTAAAGACCTCAAAATTGTACTTAAGCATAGTACTTGAGTAAATGTACTTTACACCACTGACCTGCCAGTATCTCTAGCCTATTTAAAGTACTTCAACCTTTGCTCATGTTCCTCTGGGTAAATGTATAATGTTAACCTCTTCATCTAAATACCAAGTCTGAAGTATGTGCTATGCAGTTTAAGAGGGCTGTCAGTGGCTACAGTGTCTCTAGTCTAGAGAACTGGAATGTGTCATTTGATGCAGAAGTCATCCTGCCCCATTTTTCAGTGGAACTGTTCATTGTATCACAAATGATTGCTCTGAGGTGAAATTCCCCAGCAAATCAAAGATTGAAGCAGTGATAATTTGTTTTAGGACTCATTGTATTTCCCCAAATTGCATCTATCCCATAACCCCAGAGGGTCATTGGGGCAAAAATTTTAACTATTGAGAGAAGCAACAGAAATTTTTCACAGCAGCCATAATGACAAATAGTTGTGTAATGTTACTTCCTTCACAGGTGCTACCAATCATAGTTAAGCTCAAGGTCGTCAAACAGGTCAAACTGTCAGGGTTGGTTCATTGGAAATGCTCTGCACAACTAAATGGAACAGAGCCTTAATTAGGACAGTTTAATTGGTAACGCCTGTCAAATATGTAACATTATACAACTATTCATGTCAATATGGCTGCCATGAAAAAGGTCTACTATAAAGTATTGGCTTGTAAAAGGTACCGATCTTACTGTCAGAAAATAATCCGAAAATTGTGGACATCAGCCAATCAAGCTGGTAAAAAGGAGAACCACTTAAAATCCCAAACTGCAAAATAGATTTACCATGCCAAAACAGGTGTCCCTAATTTGGGCATATCATAGGCAATACATGAATAAACTAGAAAAAGTGCTCCTCGGAGCACAGGTCTCCGCCAGTAGGTTATTGTGGCCTCCTGGTGGTGCTATAATAGGCCAATGTGAAAAGGGTGCCATTTGTTCTTAGGCCTTGCACGGCAATCGGATACTGCATTCATGATTTGAGGCATTTTGTTCAAAAAAAATTGTTTTGCTAAATTAGACCTGCTGGTGGCGCTATAACAGGCCAATGTTAAAAGGGTGGTATTTGCTCCTCAACATAGTGTGAATGTGCATGCAAAGTTTGACCGCAATCGGATGCTGCGTTCATGATTTGCGGCATTTTGTTCAAAACAAGCCACTACTGCAAACTTTAGATGTCAATCTTAGCCAATCAGGATGGAATATGAAAAAGCAAACACATCCGTCTTGATCACATGACTATAGAGATCATGTGTACCAATTTGCATAAAATCGGAAGGAGTAGGCTAATATATATTTTTTTACATAAGTCGGCCTCCTGGTGGCGCTATAAAAGGCAGATGTGAAAAATGCAGGGCAAGGGTTTTTCTTTGACCTCTAGGGAGTGCGCTTACAAAGTTTTACACCAATCGGTGCAGTTATAGGTAAAAACACGAATCGGCATGTTACAGCGCCACCATGAGGCTGATTTGAACATTTTTTGAACACCGATTTGCGGGATTTTGAGACAAAATCTGTAGGAGCACTATCATAAAATATGTTTTGCACAAATCGGCCTCCTGGTGGCGCTATAAAAGGCCCATGTGAAAAATTTGGGGCAGAGGTTCTGCTGTGGCATCCAGGGAGTGTGTGTGCACAGTTTTGCTGCGAGCAATAGCCAACGGTGCCGGAGATTAGCTGTACACAGACAGAATGACGGACACACGGACGGACACACGGACGGACGGACGGACGGACAGGGGGCAAAACATACTCTCTCGCCATGCCTTTCGGCCTGGCGGAGACAATAAATCACTGCAAGCAGCCTCAAACGAGGCATGAGATATGCCTGTTCAAAGTTTGCATTTTCAGTTGTGTAGTAGCCCACCTTTGATCAATTGGAGTAAGATTTGCCTCAATGCTACTTGGCACTACCCTCTACTCTACCATATTGCATTTTGCAAGTTTTGTAGAAATTGACACAGCAGTTTACAGGCAGAACAATAATTTTAATTAATCTACAACATTCATGGAGGCTCATGGAGGCTTCATTTCCCAACATACAAACTTTTCATGAAGAGGCATTTTAGATATTGGTCCATAGAGTGTAGAAAGATTTGCGCAGATTGCAAAGAAAATCCCAGGAGGGGTAGTGATTTAAGTGTTTTTCATTAAATTCAGAATGGCACAAGATCTAAGAGGAAGAGCTCATGGGCCACAGTAACACATTTGTTCCTCATGAGGAGAGGCATGTGTGTAATGAAGTTTCATGGATGAAGGTCAAACAGTGCATGAGTTATGCCTGGTCAAACTCTGCAATTTCAATTGATTCCAATAGTGCCAATTGGGACTGAGATTTGTTTCTTGGCATGACCCTCTATTATTCTGCCAAGTTTATAAAAAGCAACTGTGCGGTTATGCCAGAACTGTGAAAAACGGCAGAAGAAGAAGAAGAAGAAGAAGAAGAGTACAAACAGATACAAACAAACGTTGTGCTTGGCCGCCAAAAAATCGAAACAATTTTCCAAATGCTCGTACATTTTCTCAATTATTTCACGATACTGTCATATAACAAAGTATAATATAGGGCTTAACTGGTTAGTCTATCTACAAAGTAGGTAAATAATAAAAAATCACACCCTGTGTGAAGTGGGCGGTGTCTTCCTAGCTAACCACAATACTGAATGGAGTCAACCAATGATGTACAAAAAATAAATAACTATATAACTAAATAACTATAAATATATTTATTGAAACACTCTTTATGAAAATAAATACATTTATTGAAACACTCTTTATGATGGACAAAACCATAACTTAAAAAAAACAAATTTATGTTTTTTTTAAAGTTATGGTTGCTTATATAGGGCTATGCACATGTGTCATGTGACACTGGCCAATCACAGTCCTGAATAGATTGTGATTGGCCAATCACAGCGCAGGATAATTGTACAAATTTCCAAACCTCACTTTTAGGGGCGGTTTCACTGCCCAAGATATTTGTACATTTTTCCAAATCTCAAAAGGGTGAGCTTAAGTTCATCTACTATACAATTTAACATGGATTTATTATTTTTTCAAGTTTAAAGAGCTGGTGCCATATTTTTTGCACTTTTTCTGTTTTTCATGTGTCAATGAGGTTGATAGAACTTCATTAAGCCCCCCGGTGGTGTTTTTATGGTGTTTTATGTCTTCTCTGACTATTTGGAGTTTCTTCCTGGAGGCTGAAACCTTGAGGGTCAAACGTGCCAATAGAGAAACAGCGCTTTAGTGACATCACAAAGCCATACCCTCCCCCTCATTATCATAACACAACAGGTGTGGGCATGAGGAGGAGGAGGGACTAGGACAGGTGGGTGGTGCTAAGGTGGTGGAGGAGGTGCTAAGGTGAGAACCAGGTATACTTAATGAACTGGAGGCGTGTCCACATAAAAACAACATTTAACACTTACTGTACACTTTTTTTTTTTGGAAAAAAATCCTTACATAATAATAATACCTTATGATCAGGTTTTAGGGTTGAAAAATATCATGGCACCCCATCTTTAAAGAAAGGGGAAAAGTCAAAATTTGACCATAATACTGTTAGTTCTACATATCCATAGATCAACATTAAACCACATTGAACTGACACCAACAAGATGCCTTCTCTAACACTATCAGCCAAATCAAGCTCTTAATTTCCAGTATCTAAGCTTTTGATTGTAAGATCTAATTGGGAAGAAGACCAGTCAAATAAACTATAAAGGGTTCATTCTAGAAACAAATAACTTTAATGCCAAACCTTGCTTCTTTGCCAGCCTATCTGCAAATGGATTGGCTCCCTAGGTTTTGGTGGTAGCCATGTAAGCTTCTGATAGAAGCTTTACACAGCAGGGATTCTAATTATACTGCTTGGTTACCGATTGCAACACCTTTACAATTGTGCATCAGACTCGACGGCTGTTCAACAGCAATTCTGATTGGACCCCTTTACATCAGCGATTCTGTTTATAACTGATTTGTAACATCAGCGATTCTGTTTGGACTGATTTGTAAAATCAATTCTGATTGGATGGATTTGTTATAGTGATACTGACTGGGTGTTTATGTAAAGACAATGGGTGGCTTTGTAGTAGAGATTTTGATTGCATGGTTAATAAGGGAGAATCCGATTGAGTTGTTGAATTGTTGAATTGTGAGTGGACTGCTTGGTAACCACGGTTTTGATTGGATGCCTTTATAAGAGTGTGGTGCATTTAATGCCAGAGATAATGTCTTAGTTCTTATAAAATAAATATATAAAATATAGTAGAGTCCCGTACACTCTGGACTCTGTATTCAGAGCACGGGCCTTCTACCTTTAATGCTATAGCCAAAGATAGGCTCCATGACAACATCATATTCAATGAGCAGCACTGAAAAGACATCAGCTGAGATATAGAGGCCCAAGTTACTTGGCAACAATCATGGAGCAGAGTGGCATGGCTGTGATAATACTCCCTGGGGGGAACTGTCTTTATCAGAGGCTCTGGTTACTCGCAACTAATAAAAGGTGGGTTGGGGTAGGGCGAGGAATTTGCGTTATCCAATGGTTTACATTATCTACTGACTTACATTTGTAATCTGATGAGATCATTCATGTGTTAGTAACAGTTACTATTGGGGGTGTAATGTTCACAACAATGGAATATAATGCACATGAAACCTCCATCCCTCCATTTCTACCTACTGATGGCATACATTATGCATACAGTACTTGACCAGCCCAGGCGCAGAATGACAGGTCGGATGTTAGGTCGTCTTTATAGTATCTTTTACATGTTATCCTATTTTAATTGTGTACTACTACTTATTCTGTACGTGTTCTCTGCTCTTACCTGTATCTTTGTTTCATCCTTACTATGGTGCTGTTATGACAACTGAATTTCCCTGTGCAATGCACCGATAAAGGTCAGATCTAAATGATCAAATTCATGGTTTGATTTGATACAATAGTGGTGTCATCGTAAGGTATATTTTCAATACAGAAACAAAAGAACGCCATAGTTAATTGCTGTAGAAAAAATCTTAAGAGGACTGCGGCATTCTAAAAGTCAGTGAAATATCAATCTGGGAACCCAGAGCCAGTGAGAATGAAAAACAGCGCCCTCTGCTGTTTGTACTATCTCTCACAAAAGAGCATATCGTTGCTGTCAGGTGGAAACCGTGCCAACAACCGATACTTTTCAGGAAATAGAAAACATAACCTATGTGTTTCAATGGATCCAATGTAGTTATTATTTCGTCACAAACTCTTGTTAATATTTTTCAGTGGTTAAATATGAATTAATCAAAATAGCGAAAACAGCAGATGGTGAAATTGAGAACTGAACATTCCAATGTTGTTTTCACAATGGCTACCGGACTGGCTATTAAAACGTATAGGCAGAATTAAAGGGTCTAGAGTTTACAATCAATGTGCATGGGGGAAGAAAATGCCAATGGATATATGAATTAATAAATATGGAGTCTATCACAGAGTATTAATGATCAACAGTCTATCAATATGTATGAATGAATATATCTTATTGATCAACAGTGAATATATGAATATTATCTAATACAGTCTATCAACAGTCTACATCAAGGGTCTTCAACAATTTCCATTCCAAGGACCCCCTATCTGAGAGAGAGATGAAGCAGGGACCCCCGCTACATATTGTGTAAAATTGTGTTGCAGATTAAACGTTTTCATAGATTTCATAGATAGTTGGATTCATGCGAATGTGTATTTTCAGATAGTTAACCTTTTAAACCCTCAATATCTAGTCAACTTGACAATTGGTTCTGTACTTCTCAGTCAGCTCTTTTTTTTCCCTCTACACCAACTCTCCGAAGATAGCAGATCTACAAGCTCACAACGCCTCGCAGCGCGAGGAGTTGTGAGCTTGTAGATCTGCTATTTTCGGCTAATGTTCAACATCGCACAGATTTGGCGGACCCCCTGTAGTGACTCTGAGGACCCCCTAGGGGTCCCGGACCCCCTGTTGAAGACGCCTGGACTACAAGAATGAATACATGAATATGCTATTATGGTCTATCAACAAGATACTGCTAAAGCGTAAAAAGAGGGGTTCAGATCAGATCTAGACTAGTTCCTATACCACTGTGATCTTACCTGCTTGTCCATCTGCTCTGCTCTGTGGGATTACACTAAATCCTGTTGAGCTCTACTGGGTAATAGCAGCCCACATCAGCAGGCGAGGATTTCTTATGACAAAACCAACAGAAAAAGATAGACTTGTCTGTGCCAAACTATGGGTGAATGCATGGTGACACTAGACAAAACAGAGTAAAGATTTCCACATTCAAGCCACTAAATCAGATTGTTGGCCTATACAGATTAGAATCAGACTGACTTTTGGGCCAATCCAGATTGGAATCAGATTGTCTAAACACAGAAAGAAAACCCATGGGAAGTGGTTTTTGCTAAATCAGATTTGAATCACATTCCTTAGCCTTGTTCAGCCTGCATTGAAACCAATCCGACTCCAATCTGAATAAGAAATCTGATTTGGGCTGCCAGTCTGAAGAAGGCCTTAACCCATTAAGACCCCCAGAAAAGCAAAGATTTGAGTTACAAATGTTCGCTTTAGAAATATATATATTCAAAGATTTGCACATATTTTCACGATTAAATTTTTTTTTTTGCAGATCTACAAGCTCATAGCGCTGCACTTGGTGCCGCTCAATGAGCTTGTAGGTCTGCTATTTTTCAATAGCCAAAGAAATTTAAAATGACACAGATGCGTTACCGGTCAGTGCAGCGCTAAGAGCTTGTACAGTAGATCTGCTATTTTTGAAAAATCGTGAAAATTTGTGCAAATCTTTGAATATATCTTTTTTAAAGGGAACATTTGTAACTCAAATCTTTGTATCGGGTGGTCCCTGGAACAAAATATTTTTAAATATTTCTTTCTCTTTTTTTTCCCAAAAAATATTTGTAGAATCGGCCTCAGGTCTTAATGGGTTAAGCTGTGAAAAGCACTGCTCATATTCTCTCTCCATGTACAGCATGATGCTGTTCCACTACTCAGGTTGCAACCATTGCTGCAATTGCTGCTGCTTACCTTTCCTTAATGTCATGACCCGGGTCTCCCGCGTGGGAAACAGAACATCTACACTAGGTCTAGAGGGAATGGGAGATATTAGGACTTTTGGGCTTCAGGCTGAGCTACTCCGCTATACCAGCATCCACCATGTAGGCTCTGAATCTAGATTTACCCTGGGGGAAGTTTACTATAGCCATTCCCTGGTCTCTTGTTTGTTAAGCAAACAAAAAAAACGAAAAGAAAAACTAATCTCTCTCCCCCTGCCTCTGATGCTATGGGAAAGCTGCTGTGTGAACATCAAAACTAATGGAGACAGCAGATACAGTAACCACCCGCTGTGTGTAAGCACACACCGCGAGGGCCCCACACTCACGTCGTCTCACCCCTGTAAGCCGGTGCCGCACAGTGGGAGAGAGAGAACCAGGGGCCTGCAGGAGATTTTCACAGTCAAACTAAAGTACAAAGCAAAGTCATGTAGCGATTTCTCTATAAGCACCGATATGACTCATGAAGCTCAACTGGGAATAAAATATTAATGTCTTTGATGCATCTTTACTGTCGCCAAGGAGTTTGTGGAGCTGGTGCCGAGGCACTATGTAGTAGGCCTTGCAAGAGACTGAAAAAGGACAATGCCAGTGTAGTATCCAAAACGGTTAATTGTATTACCGTCAAGGGACGCCGCAAGGGGCTGTGCTTAAACATTTCTTTCAATCACTATGGAAGTACTTTTTCTCTTCCCAGAAATGTAGTGGAGTCAAAAGTACAATATTTGTCTTAGAAATGTAGTGGAGTGAAAGTATCCAAAAATACAAATACTCAAGTAAAGTATAGATACTACAACAATGTAACTTAAGTACAGCACTCAAGTTAATGTACTTTGTTACTGTCCACCACTGATGGTAACCTCTGTGAGCTTGTGATATCACAGGGCGATGTCAGAGTGTGACATCATCAGTGACACCCACCAGCAAGGTTAATATAACTGTGTCCGCGGGTACACCAATGAGCCACATTTAATATAAGATACACTGACAGAATCCACTTAGTTTGCACTCGTTTATGTGCTAAAAGTCTGACTTTGAGACCTGTTTCACAGTGCTATTTTGGATGATCAATTTTATGGAGCATCCATTGAAGATATCTCACAGATATTTGGAGTTAAGTCATCGAGTCCCCAACCTCAGAATAAAAACTAAAATTTCAATACATTTATAGTAAGCATGATCATCATGTGGAAGAAAGCTTATCGCCGTAACGTGTCCGTGTCTGCCCGTGCCTTGTTTCATTAATTAAAAGTACCAGAGGGACTTGGTCTTTTACATTGAGTGTTGTTGAGCCATGCACCCGGAAAACTATTGTTTTAAGGACTGAGTTGTGCGCGTTTTTCTTCTTCAATACATTTATAGACCATCAGGCTTTGGATTATAGACATGTCAACAGTACCATGCGGAACATTTGCTCCATCATAGTACGGTTCGTACCACAGGCGTGCTGAAAGGGCATTGCATGCTTGGACTCTGCAGGAGGAAAGCTAATTTTCCACACATGACAAAGTGTGAAATGCAAAGTCAGATTTTGACCGATCTGGCCCGTGGCCTAAAATTAGTTTGACACCCATGCTTAATACTGAGCATAGATGCCAAAATCAACTCTGCATAAATATTGCCATTCATTTTCTGTTTCATTTGAGTTTTCTGACTGAAATAAATAGTAACTTGAAAAAGTGCTCCTCGGAGCACAGGTCTCCGCCAGGTCAGGTAGGTTAGTGTGGGCCATGTTCGGAACTCGCCAATCAGGCTGGAATGTAAAAGAACGGACAGATCGGAAAATCAGATGCTTTGAAAAAATTTAGAACATTTTCAAGTGGCATTTCTTCCTCGAACTAGTGGTCAGAATTGGTCAGAATTTATTGAGAGGATAGCCCCTTGAGATGCAGCACCTATGCACACACGTAAAACATTACATACAATACAAGTACACAATATACACACATGTACAGATACAATTAGCTTGCTCACCCTCTCCCACCCACACCCCCAGCCCTCAACTCATTTTAAACAAAGAATTAGAATAAAACAGTATCCTAAGACCTTTTTAAAAGCGTACGTTGCCTATTATTCCTATGGGACCGTGGCTGTCATTATCATCAACCAACCAAATGTGAAACCAACCAACCTTGAGTGGCAGAATATATGATCCACTGGTCTACTGTAGCTATACAACTATGTTCTGTCTGAAAAAAGAGTAGCAGAATCGACTCAAGAGGACAAATGCATTGAACATGTAAAAGTCAAATTCAGAAATAGAATTGAATCAATGTCTAGACCTTTGTCTGATTTTGAGAAGCGAGAGAGAGAGAGAGAGAGAGAGAGAGAGAGAGAGAGAGAGAGAGAGAGAGAGAGAGAGAGAGAGAGAGAGAAAGGCAGGGCTGTCACGATTATGACATTTTACATGACGCTTATTGTCACACAAATAATTGCGATTAACGATTTACTTGTGTTTTTGTCGTTGAACACTGGAACATATGAATAAAAAATACATTTCTGTTTGGCTTTTAGGCTTTGAAGTTGCACCTGGCGGATATGACAAATGACCTAAATTACAAAGAAATTACTGACATATTTAATAAGTTTATACTTAAAAATATATATATAGTGGAAATAGCCGATCAAGCATCACAACGCGTTGTGAGCTTGTAGATCGGCTATTTCCACTATTTTTTAAAGTTTAAAAAATATATGAACATTTTTCAACTTGGAAACGATTATGCAAAATAAAGATAATCTCAAATAATTGCGATTAGATGATTATGTAATAATTGTGACAGGACTAGATAAAGGCAGGGTAAACAGAGCACAGAAGGATAGACAGGCGGAGAAAGAGTGAGTAGCGGAGAGGAATAGAGATGGGATGAAAGAGAGAGCGATAGGGAACTAAATAAAGATAGAGAGGAGCCACAAGTAACGCTTAATTTCCACAATAGCAAATCTACAAGCTCAAAAGTGTCACATCACGACGTATTTTGAGCCTGTAGATTGGCTATTTTTTGGTGCACGACTACGCCATACGACGAGCTATGAATCTGGCTTAAGGAAAGAAAGAGAGAAGCAGAAATAGAAACAAAGGCAACAGAAACATTATGATGAGAGAGAGCAAGTGAGAGGGGAAGATAAAAGGAAATGTCTCTATTTATCCAACCTTCCATCATTAAATCCATCCAGGGCTGGAGCCCTTCCTAGTTCATTTGATGCAGCAGATGTTAATAGCTTAACGGGGCCAGGCAGTAAGTGTTTAATTAGGTCTGGGGGAAAATGATTTATTCAACACATCTGGGACCATAAAATAAAACTCTCTGGACTCTGTCCTTTACAACTCCCAGGCTTCTAAATAAAGCCACCATGGATTCTCTTTCAAACTTCAAAAGTAAAAAGTGTGGAAAGGGAACCTTCCACAAATTGGACTCACTCAATCCTGTAGAAAATGTAATTTCTCTGAAAGGTCAAGTGTGGAATGAGAACAGTTGGGCAATAGTAGACTGACATACAGGAACCACATAGCAAATCACATTCACAAGTACTCTTACGGTGCGTTTTAACAGCGGGCGATCAGCGGGCGATCAGGATAGTATTTTCCGGAAGTGCATTATATGTCTATGAGAGCCGGCGACTACTGGCGATAGGGCGAAGTGGGCGGGGGGGCGATGAAAGATGTATTTTCTTTATCTTTTGGACGATGTCGCCGGCGATCGCCCGAGACTCGCCCGCTGTTAAAACGTACTGTCAGGGCGGCTTCACACTGGGTCCGTTTGCATTCAAACCGTTTCCAAGTACGAATGCTGGCAGGCATTCACATTGGCCAAGATCCTAGCGCACCAGAGTACACTTGCATATATACCCCCGATCCTATAGGTGGCGGCATGCACATAGTGGTTGGCCCAGTGGACACAGACGTCATCAACTATGCGACAATGTTTGTGCTGGTCGCGCATAAATATAGGGTTGCGGCTGGTGAGTGAGTCAACGCACTGAGCGCTCAGCGCTCAGCGCAGTGAGCGCACAGAAGTCAAGGCACAGACTGCTGTGTTGTTGACAGACAACGGATGTACGCTTATGAGAAACAACACAAATAAAACCTGGTGAAACACTTGTGTGCATTAGCGCAAGATGAGGATACAGGAAACATTCAGTCTAAATGTCCAGTTTGCTAACCTTCACAACTACTACTACTTTTGTATTTGAAACTTTAAATTTCTCTAAATATTATAAACTTTCACGACAGCTTAAGTACAAAAATATATCATTTATGAAAAGACAACTATAGTAGCCTATACAGTGAAGTCGGACTGAATGACTGAAACCTTGTATTGTGAATTGTACTTCCATGTACTGTTTCTCATGTCTCATGTCTAAATAAAGTACATCAATCCAACGTCTTTTCTTTTTTTACTCTCTTGGTGTGGGGATTATCTGGCACATGTATGTATCTGTTATGAAAGAGAAATTGCATCATGAGTGAAACGGCTAGTCCTTGGGAAACCATAAACCTATGTAGGCCTACATCTAAATGAGTTACCATATTTACTTACAAATTTCAAATTACAAAGCCTTATAAGCTATATATTTCTGGGATGCATAGTAGCTGAAACTCCACAAGATATAATATATATATATATTGTTGCTGTCCTTATATGGCCGTGACACGGCCTCTCTTTCTATCTCTCGCGCTCTCATTCTTTTTCTGTATGTAATGTTTTATATAATAAAAAAAAAGTTTTATATATAAATATTGCGGGTTTTAGCGCATCATCCCGCAGGTTCATTTGGTCATTTAATGATAAAATTAACCCGCGGGATGATGCGGTACTAAATCTTTCATCATCCCGCGGGTTCATTTTATAATTTAATGATGAAATTAACCCGCGGGATGCGCCGGGAGTAAATGTTAAATGAACCCGTGGGATGACGCGGGACAGAATGGGATTACATTTTTTCTTGCGGGAGGGAGCGGCGGTCAGTAATTGTCTCCGCCAGGCCGAAAGGCATGGCGAGAGAGTATGTTTTGCCCCCTGTCCGTCCGTCCGTGTGTGTGTCCGTCCGTCCGTCCGTCCGTCATTCTGTCTGTGGACAGCTAATCTCCGGCACCGTTGGCTTGCTCGCAGTGAAACTGTGCACAAACACTCCCTGGATGCCACAGCAGAACCTCTGCCCCAAATTTTTCAAATGGGCCTTTTATAGCGCCACCAGGAGGCCGATTTATGCAAAACATATTTTTTGATAGTACTCCTACAGATTTTGTCTAAAAATCCCGTAAATCGGTACACAGTATCTCTATAGTCATTAAACAAAACGGGTCTTTCAGATTTTTCATATACCATCCTGATTGGCTAGAAATGGCTTTCAAAGTTTGCAGGAGTGCTCCGTTTTGAACAAAATGCCTCAAATCATGAACACAGCATGCAATTTCCTTGAAATTTTGCATGTATATTCCCACTATGCCGAGGAAGAAATGCCACTTGAAAATGTTCAAATCAGCCTCATGGTGGCGCTATAACAGGCCCATTCGTGTTTTTACCTATAACTGCACCGATCTGTGTAAAACTTTGTAAGCGCACTCCCTAGAGGTCAAGGAAAAACCCGGTACACATGATCTCTATAGTCATGTGATCAAGACGGATGTGTTTGATTTTTCACATTCCATCCTGATTGGCTAAGATTGACATCTAAAGTTTACAGTAGTGGCTTGTTTTGAACAAAATGCCTCAAATCATGAATGCAGTGTCTGATTGCCGTGCAAGGCCTAAGAAGAAATGGCACCCTTTTCACATTGGCCTATTATAGCGCCACCAGGAGGCCACAATAACCTACCTGACCTGGCGGAGACCTGTGCTCCGAGGAGCACTTTTTCTAGTTTATCTTTTTTTTTATCACTTGGGGAGACATTGTGTACTTGTAGATCTGCTACAGTACTTTCAAAATATTTTAATATATTTGAGAAGTTGTGAAACGGTACATTTTGCATAATGAGTACTTCTTTTGTTCAGAGATATGTGAAGTTATTTTAAACACAATGTTGTATTTGTCATTTTTATTTAGAGAGAGAATGAGAGAGTTTTCAGTTTTCATCGGAAGAATTGCTAGGGGTAATTTTCTGCTATCAGTCTGTCTGTCATAGCAGATCTACAACAATGACATGCAAATTCACTGGTTTAACCCCTTGGCCATGGGCTTTTGTTTGCCTCTAGCCAAACCTAGGCCATCACAATGGACTCTTGACTGCGAGTTTGTGACCAGACCAAACTATAGTTTACTAGTGGATGCATACATTTTTAGGCTGCACTCTCAGAGATAAATCAACAGAGGATTTTATTGTGTAGCCCAGGAGTTGTGTGCCCCCCCCTCCCCCCACCTACACACACACACACACACACACATACGCACACATTTTAATTTTTGTTTTGACTACATGTTTTCAATTGCAGTTTGTTTTCATTGGATTTTTAAGTGGATGTGGTAATTTAGTTTAGTTTTTTAGTTCGTGAAAAGGAGCTCACACAGATGACTAGTTTTAGTTTAGTTAGAGTTTTTATTAGTTTCAGTGTTAATTACGGCCAGGCTGCCAGCTGGCCACGTCTTGATATTCGCAGTATTCTGTTTCTTCTTCTGGCACTTTTCACAGTTCTGGCTTAACCGTGCATACGCTTTTTACGAAATTCGGCCATATGGTAGATGGTCATGAAAAACTATCAAGAAATAATTCTCACACTCATTTGTCAAAGGGTAGCGCTATAGCACTCAATTGAAAAATGCCAACTTTGAACAGGTACAACTCATGCCCTGTTTGACCTACAGCCATGAAACTTCGATACACACATGCGTCTACTCACGATGAACAACTTTCTCTGACTTTTGACCTCTGACCTTTAGATCTCCCACCATTTTGAATGATATGAAAAGCAGTCAAAATCTATCTCCTCCTAGGATTTTTTAGCAATCTACACGAAACTTTTTACACATGAACTTTGGACATATATCTAAAATCCCACTTGAAGAGAAGTTTGTAAGTTAAAAAATTTAGCTTTTGGCATCCAGGGAGTGTGTGTGCACAGTTTTGCAGCGACCGGGCCAACGGTGCCGGAGATTAGCTGCTAACACACGGACAGGACACACGGACACACGGACACACGGACGGACGGACGGAGGGTAAAACATACTCTCTCGCCATGCCTTTCGGCCTGGCGGAGACAACTAGAGGTTACGTATGTAACCCCGGTTCTTTTAGTTCAGGAGTGAGACACTCACCAAACACCCCTTTGTTCACCACTGCGAGCAGAGGAACTGTGTTGGAGGAAGTACCTACGTCACACAAGGCCTTATACTGTATGTCCTTCCGGATAGGAGAAGGGACGGCCGTTTGAGTGACATACCCTCCACCCAATGAATGGGCCCGGGAGTGTAGTGTAGCTCTGTTGCATCGCCAGGTGGCGCTTTTTCCCATAGTGAGTGTCTCACTCCTGAACTAAAAGAACCGGGGTTACATACGTAACCTCTAGATTGGAGGCTGTTGTGATGTGTTGCTTGTGCTGGCCCCCATCTGTAAAATAGCATATTAACCCATTAAAACCAGGACAGCATCCGTGTCATTTTAGTTAATATAGCATCACAATAATTTTAACCACTTTAACCCTTATTTTAACCCTTTGGCTATTCAAAAATAGCAGATATACAAGCTCATAGCTATAGCTAAGAGCTTGTACTGTAGATCTGCTATTTTCACTCAAACGCTTCTGGGGGTCCCTGGAACAAAATGTTTTGAGATGGGGGTCGGTGGCCAAATACATATAATTCTGGGGGTCCTTGACATGAAAAGCGTTTGAGCACCACTGATATTGTTTTCAGAAAACTGTTTGTGTGTGTCTGACAATTGTAGAATCGGCCTCATGTCTTAATGGGTTTAACAGATGTCATAAAATGCTTTGTAGCCCTACATGAATTACAGATGAAACTAATTTATTATTAATTCACCCCCCCCTCTCTCAGTCCCTCCCTGCCTAAAACATTTTGCAGGTTTGTAACATTGGCAGATTACTGCATGCATGGCCATAGAAGAGTAGTTTTCTTGTAGCATTTTATATCTGGATGGATTTACCTGTTTATGTGCACCTTCTTCAAATATCGATTGACGTTCAAAGTAGTTGCAATTCCATTGGTGATGCTAGCACTGCATGCCTTGCATACTGCGATTATTGTATGGTTGCATTCCATCTCAGGCTGGCGGCAGGATTAAACGTGCGTGTGTGTTGTCTGTTTGGTAACTACAACACGTGAAGCACAGGCGCTACTACAATATGACATAGCGACAGGCCGGCAGGAGTAGACACACCCGCACATAGGCGAGCTGGGCCGGCTCTGGCTCCACATTATGCTTATATCTACAGTATAAGCTTACAGAGGAACAACACCTTCTGGACCACTAAATATTGTTAACGGTAAGGACGAGTTTCTTTACAACTATTTAACGGGCTATAATCTAGTTGAATCTGTCAAGAGAAGAGGCAGATTATGTTCCAATTAATTTGGAAAGGTGATGATGAGATGACGACAATTAATGAGGCTATTCTGACTGTAGCCTATAATGATCTCTACAATCACACAATGTCAAAACAACTTAATGTCAGAGTATTTCTTAAGACTTATTATTAATTGTATACAGCCGGAATTGACTTCTTCAAAATATACCTATATAGCCTATACCGTCTAATATTTAAAAATATATATTATTTCGCAATTACAAATATTAAGGACAGGACAGTACGTAAGACTTCATTTATGGAAAATAGAAGAAGCATAAATTAAGTTGTTGTCAGTGTATGATGTAAAATTACACTATGGCCATGTAGCCTAGTTCACGTTTTCTACAGAAATGACAGCTCTAAGAAAGTTCAACTTGAGCCTCCAGTCCAGCCATGTAGGCAGTGGTGGAATAAGTACTCAAATATTTTTACTTAAGTAAAAGTATCAATACTGCAATGTAGAAATACTCTGTTACAAGTAAATGTCCGGTAATCAAAATTTACTTGATAGTAATAGTAGTCTGTGAAAGCCATGCTGTTAAACAAGTCCGCACGCACTGTAAAATAACTTCCTCGCAGTCTGTTTCGACAAACATGTCTACTTCAGAAGAAGACCTGTCTGTCAAAGCATGAACAAACTATTGACTGGGATTAAGTTACTTTGACATCGTGTGTATTTTTACCTGCTTTGGTCACTTTGTCGTGCACCTGCTTTATAGTAGATGTACGAGATATTTTTCTTTTAAAAGTGAATGCACATGCACACAGGTTTACGGATGTTTGGTTAAAATGCCAGTTTCACCGGCCAACCCATTAAGACCGGGAACGCATCTGTGTCATTTTAAGATGCCTTTGGGCTATTCAAAAATAGCAGATATAAAAGCTCATAGCGGGGCACAGAGTGCCGCGCTATGAGCTTGTAGATCTGCTATTATTTGGAAAAATCGTGAACATTTTGTGCAAATCTTTGAATATATATATATTTAAAGCAAACATTTGTAACTCAAATCTTTGCTTCTGGGGATTCTCCAAATGTCTTCTAAATCCTAACCGTTTTTTTTTTTTATGTATTCGACCGTGGACCCCCAGCTCAAAATATTTTGTTCCAGGGACCCGCAGAAGTTGTAACAGAGTTAAAAAATGTTTGCTTATAAATATATATTCAAAGATTTGCCAAAATGTTCATTATTTTTCAAAAAATTGCAGATCTACAAGCACGTAGCGCTATGAGCTTGTATATCTGCTATTTTTGAATAGCCAAAGAAATAAAAAAATGACACTGATGCGTTCCCGGTCTTAACACTTTACCTGCCAATCACGAGTATAACCGTTGATGAAAAATACACCCGTTTACTGCCAAAAAAATCCATCCACGAGTATAACCGTTTTTTGTTTTTTTTTGTCTTTTTTTTTTTTAATTTATCCACACAGAACCAGAGATATCACGATCCAAAGATTTCTAGCTCCATTCACTCCTTGGTTAACCTATTACTTTAAAATCCTGTATCTCGGCTTTTACATTTTTTAAATTTAAACACTGGCACTGGGGGAAGTAAAATAAAAAAAACCCTCTTAATGGGTTAAGTTAGAATAGAATCAATGGATGCTTATTGAAATTGCTTCCTCATCAACAAGCTCATAATAGTCACACACATCCACAAAACATTTAAGGCTGGACCCAAAGAGAACAATCATGAAAGACATCCGCACATTGTAAATAAGAGACATCCAATGTAGTATCCAGGTGCAGGACAAACATTAACATTAAGAAAACAATAACATTTGCACTCGACATATATGCTTCCACTGTTTATTGCAAGTTCAGCACATTGTAGCTTCCTTGTAGCGTAAAACCAAATCTCCATGTTCATTATGACATGACGTCTATAAAGTTATATTTTGGAACTGAGAAATGCAAGGCTTCTTCTCTGCCAAAACAATGATAAAAAATGGTCATCATCAAGCCACTGTTATTTTTTTTTTAATCTAGACCAGTGGTTCTCAAAGTGGGTTTCAATGACCCTCAGGGTTCCTTGAGGGGGTTCCAAATTGACCCTTACAGGTCTGTAACTCTGAGAGTGTACAAATGGAACCAAATGGACCTGTAAGGGTCCATTTGGTTACGGGTCCATTTGGTTCCATTTGTACACACTCAAAAGTTATGGGGGTCCTTGAAACTAAAACGTTTGAGAACCACTGATCTAGACACCTCACTAATGAAGAAATACAGGCCCATAGCAACACCTCTCATTTTGATTCATTCAGCAGCATACTGTACCTGTATTACTACACCAACTGGAAAACCGGCCGGGGCAAAGTAGTTGCAATTCCATTGGTGATGCTAGCACTGCATGCCTTGCATACTGCGATTATTGTATGGTTGCATTCCATCTCAGGCTGGCAGGATTAAACTCGCGTGTGTGTTGTCTGTTTGGTAACTACTAGACGTGAAGCACAGGCACAGTACTGGTTTGACTGGTAGATACTGGTAACTGATTTTAATCCTACTTAAACGGCAGGGATTACTTTGTGCCTATGACACCCAAAAATTACATGTCGAGTTCCCCAAGGCTCCATTCTGGGGTCTTTGTCGTTCAACATCTACAGTACATGTTTCAGTCTCATCAATGTCAAATTATGGAAATAACAAAATACACAGCCACATTAAGATAATGACAAAGTCAGCATACTATAACCGTAAGAATATATCAAGGACTTATGTTTGATTTGAGGAAAAACTTGACTGCAATGCTCAGTTGTTGAAGACTTTTATGTTAGACATTAGACCAGACAGACACACTGATACATGCTGTAAGTTTCCCTTACATTTTATTTGTTTGTCACTTTGAATTGCCTTGTGGAAATTTACAATATACAAATTAACTTGCCAAAGGGTTTGTATTGAAACACTTAACACTGTTGATCCCTCCCTGTGGCCATTTCATTTTCATATTAGCCTGCTATCAGATCAGTGCATACAGTGAATGGCTGTTAGTAAACTGGTATTATTTACATGTACAGTACTGCATTTTGACATTGTAGATTTAACGTACAATGTCAAAGCACAGTAGTACATGGCTGCATTACGTGGCTGCAGTGAGAACAGTATGAGCGTGTTATTGGGTTGATGCGTGGAATGCCTTCGTGTGTGATGGTCCTCTGTCAGTCAAGACAACCGCATATGGGAAAGTATCAATCTCCGATCACAGATTTATGATTTATTTTTTAGCAGAACAGCCCTTTCTGTGGTGAGTGTGGTGTGACATTGTTTTGTCTGTCCCATTGTAGAGTGTCGAGGATGACAAGGAAGCTGTCTTGCAGGGTGGAGGAGATAGCCTTATTGGTGCTGCTTGGGACGTTAAGCTTGATTTACGTTATGCTTTTCAAAAAAGAAGACATCGTCCAGGGCGTCCACCATCTTGCCAAGTATGTCCAGATGAAAATGGGAGAACAGCCGACAGCCGCTCCGACAAGGATGGAAAATGACAGCAGAACGACAGCCGGCCACAGGACCTCCTCTCAACCTTCCTGGCCAACCTGCAAGAGGAACAAGTCCATGGCCGTCAACGTGTCAGGCTTCTCCTCTCTTCCCGGTCACATCCAAGACTTCCTGTACTACCGACACTGCCGTCACTTCCCACTGCTGCTGGATGTCCCTGACAAATGCGGGGGGGCCAAACGATCCGAGGATGTCTTCTTCTTGCTTGCCATTAAGAGCTCTCCCGGAAACTACGAGCGACGAGAAGTCCTACGTAAGACCTGGGGGGAGGAGAGGTCAGTGAGGGGCAAGAACATCCGTAGGGTGTTCCTCTTGGGAACAACGGGCAGGGGGTACAAGCATAAGAGGCTGAATCGGATGCTAGAATTTGAACAACACGAGCACAGAGACATCGTGCAGTGGGACTTCAACGACTCCTTCTTCAACCTCACTCTGAAGCAGTTCCTCTTCATGGAGTGGATGGACAGGAACTGTCCACATGTCCAATTCATCCTCAACGGGGATGACGACATCTTTGCCAACACAAACAACATGATGTTGTACCTCCTGAGCACCATGGATGACAACAAGGAAGACAACAGCAAGCACCTTTTCGTTGGGAACATACGCAAGGGCACGGGTCCCGACCGGACCCCGTGGAGCAAATATTACATCCCTGTTCAGGTGCAGAAGTCAAAATCGTACCCTCCGTACTGTTCTGGTGGGGGGTTCCTCCTGTCAGGATACACAGCCTCGGTCATATACAACATGTCCAAGACCATTACCTTTCTCCCCATTGACGATGCGTACTTTGGAATGTGTTTGGCCAAAGCAGGGCTCAAACCTGCTTCCCATATGGGTGTTAAGGCTGATGGACTACATGTCCCCGGACAAAGTCTAGATCCATATCACCCCTGCTTTTACAGGGAGACTCTACTGGCACACAGGTTCATGCCATCTGAGATATATGTCATGTGGCACGAAGCATGTGACCCTAACATAAAATGTGGGTTGGATTTTGGATCAGGTGTTCCTTAGTCCCACATGGTCAGTCCAGGTTTTACCATTGAAAAACTTAGGTAAGCCTCTGATTGGCTGGGCTTTAATGGAAGTCTGTTGTTGGTCCATGGTTTGTCTAAAGAGGTCTCTGGTTGGTCAATTCATATTTTTTTCTTTCTTTTTGGTCCTTTACCACTCTTTCATAGTTGTGCCCCAGATGTTAGATGTTATGATGTCCATCTAATAATCTGTCTACTGCGGGACTAGTTGTTCCTTAAATGTAAACGATAATGAAGTGCAATCGTTCTCAAAGTGGGGTCTGGGGACCCCCAGGGGTCCTTTCCAGGGGGTCCCCAGCTATGAGCCTCCGTGGCCTAATGCATAAGTGTGTGTGTGTGTGTGTGTGTGTGTGTGTGTGTGTGTGTGTGTGTGTGTGTGTGTGTGTGTGTGTGTGTGTGTGTGTGTCAGGGGCGTGCTGGGACCAAAATTCAGCTCTGGGATTTTCCGAACCGGCCCACCGTTTTGTTTTGTCAACGGGGGGGGGGGGGGGGGTTGCTGCGTTTTAACCCAGCAACCCTATGTAAATTGCGCCACTGCTGATAAACGTCCCAGCCCAACAGTAATGTAACTAATAATTGGGCCGCGCGACCCGGAAATTACCGTAATAATCCTAAAACGGGAGCCAAAAAAATGTTTTATAAAAAAACCGTCTGGCGGCCCGTAAATGGCGCGGCCGTTCTGGAATTTTCCCGAATTTCCCAGTGGCCAGCACGTCCCTGGTGTGTGTGTGTGTGTGTGTGCGCGCGTGTGTTAGACGAATGGTATAATGCTCTCTTACAATCTGTTCATGAATGGTGAAGTAGTGTAGTTAACCACATGAAGCCTAGTGTCCCTATTCTGGGACAAACATTTGGCAAAAATACCGATCTATAAGCTCACAACGCATTGCGTTGCGACACATTGTGAGCTTGTAGATTAGATATTTTCCAAAGATATTTGATGTACAAGGGAAAAAAGCAGTTCCCGGTGGACTCTGGTCAATGAAGTATATAGGGTTTAAGAGAAATAAGAATGATTGCTCAGGGAGCAATTTAAATGTATATTGTACTATGATTGTTTTTTTCATATACTATGTTAATGTGCCTTAGAATGATCGACTACATGGTCAGTTTTGTGTGCACTCTTAATTTTTAACTGTGAGAGGTTGTTTTATTTTTTTCAAATACTGTAAGATATTAACTACAAATCTGTAGACGGACAATGGAATGCGTAACTAGATTCACAGGTTCGCTTCAAGCATAGACAATAACCATGATAACATCATGTAATTATAAAACTATCTTGAATCTCTGTAAAATCTTATTTTTAATTTAAAGGTAGGGTAAGTGATTTTCTTTGGTTAAAATAAGTGTTAAATAGCTCTATATTCTGATAGTACTCATTGCTATAGAGTGTTTGTTCGGTAAAAGGAGTCTCCTTGTCTCTCCAGCTCTTTATAAAACAGAAAATTCTTTTTGGCGGTCAATTTATTTTCTCAGATAAACGGTAGCCTACTTTTACTGATTGATTGATTGATTGATGTACTTTATTTAGTAAGACATGGGAAACAGTACATGGAAGTACAATTCACAATACAAGGTCCACTAAACTGGAAAGCTCATTAAAGCACTAGGCTTGTTTAAAAAGAGATCCCCACGAACACAAATCATGATGACGTTAAGATTATGACAATGTCATTGTTATTTATCTATTTTTTTATCACTTGGGGAGACATTGTGTGCTTGTAGATCTGCTACAGTACTTTCAAAATGTTTTAATATATTTGAAAAGTTGTGAAACGGTACATTTTGCATAATGAGTACTTCTTTTGTTCAGAGATATGTGAAGTTATTTTAAACACAATGTTGTATTTATCATTTTTATTTAGAGAGAGAATGAGAGTTTTCAGTTTTCATCTGAAGAATTGCTGGGGGTCCACAGAAATTCTCTGCTATCAGTCTGTCTGTCATAGCAGATCTACAACAATGACATGCGAATTCACTGGTTTAACCCCCTTGGCCTTGCCTCTAGCCAAACCTAGGCCATCACAATGGACTCTTGACTGCGAGTTTGTGACCAGACCAAACTATAGTTTACTAGTGGATGCATACATTTTTAGGCTGCACTCTCAGAGAAAAATCAACAGAGGATTTTATTGTGTAGCCCAGGAGTTGTGTGCCCCCCCACTCCCCCCACCCACACACACACGCACACATTTTTATTTTTGTTTTGACTACATGTTTTCAATTGCAGTTTGTTTTCATTGGATTTTTAAGTGGATGTGGTAATTTAGTTTAGTTTTTTAGTTCGTGAAAAGGAGCTCACACAGATGACTAGTTTTAGTTTAGTTAGAGTTTTTATTAGTTTCAGTGTTAATTACGGCCAGGCTGCCAGCATGGCTCCGTCTTGATATTCGCAGTATTCTGTTTCTTCTTCTGCCACTTTTCGCAGTTCTGGCTTAACCGTGCATACGCTTTTTACGGAATTCGGCCATATGGTAGATGGTCATGAAAAACTATCAAGAAATAATTCTCACACTCATTTGTCAAAGGGTGGCGCTATAGCACTCAATTGAAAAATGCCAACTTTGAACAGGTACAACTCATTTGACCTACAGCCATGAAACTTCGATACACACATGCGTCTCTTCATGCCCGACAACTTTCATGGTCTGACCTTTGACCTCTGACCTTTAGATCTCTCACCATTTTGAATTATATGAAAAACATTCATTGGCTCTTAAAAGCTTCATTCTTTCACTTATGGAAAATCCGCCACTAACGTTTTGTCGGCAGAGGTCCAAAGTTCATGAGTAAAAAGTTTCGTGCAGATTACTCAAAAATCCCTGAAGGAGATAGATTTTAACTATTGCAGTTTTATGACAATTATTCATCTGCGCCTAACACCATTGTCCAAAAGACAAAGATCTCTATGTGCCCAACTCCGTTCTGGGATCTTGCCCCTGCACCTTGAGACTGGTAGGTATAGAGGAGTAGTGGAAGAGGAGAGGGTTTGTATTTATTGTGACATTGCGGAGATTGAGAGTGAGTTCCATTTTGTTTTTTATTGCCCTTTGTATCATGACCTGCGTCAAAAATTATTTAAGAGGTGTAGAAACCTGGATTTGATTTGGTTGGATGACGCACAGAGACTTACATGGATTTTTGAGCACAGGATATTTGCACTTGCAGAGTATTTGGAAGGGGCCTGGGACAGACGGGCAAAAAGAACATACATGTGAAGTGTAATTTATTTTAGTTTTGTTTTGGGTGTTTGCCAAACGTTTTCCTTTGTGCAGTCTTCTATCAAGAGAATTTGATATTGTTTATTTATGTTTTGGTGTCTAATAATCCCGTAAGACACGGAAATAAAAATTCATTCATTCATTCATTCACATACATGCAGACTCACATTTGTTTGAAACTTTGCAGTAATGTAGAGGGTCATTCCAAATATCACTAAAACCAATCTTACTCCAATTGGCCAAAGGGGAGCGCTATAGCAATTTTTTGAAAATTCTAACTTTAAACAAGCATAAGTCATGCCTCGTTTGGCCGAAAGTCGTGAAACTTGCTTACACATGTGCCTTGACTCATGAGGAACACATCTATCACTTTGACCAGTAAGCCCCGTCCTTAGATCCGCAATTTTGAGCAGTTTGAAAAAGTGTTTGAAAAACACTTAAACCCAGGATTTTTCAGCTATTTGCGTGAAACGATATCATCTGTCTGTTCTCCCTCTCTTCCCTCAATACAACAGTCTCAACGGGACTCCTGAAATAATGCTATGCTATTATGCTAAACAACATGATTGTATTATTTTGTTAGCAATTCATTTAGCTTACCAATAATCAATATAATATCTACTAATATCAATGTTCAATGCAACAACAGTACAAATAGTAAATAGTAAAATAATACGAACAGTCAATTTGATATGCCAATACAATATTCAATGCAACAACGCAGTACAAAATAGATTGATTACCACAGAGCTGAGCGCTTCTAAATGATGAACTATTAATCATTTAACTGTTCTGAAGCACCTCTGGGGATCCCCTGACACCATGTTGACAAGAACCAGTTTTGGTAACTTGGTGACAGCGGCATCATGTTAACCCTAACCCTATAGCCAAGTCAAATCAGCCAAGGTTTAAAAAAAAAAAAAGAAACGTGGGAGTTTACAAAGCAATAATACAATGAGAGTTTATGAAAGTCTATTATTGTCTTCTATAGTGATGTCATGTCCTGGACTTGTGTTGCTGTATGAGAGGGTTACATGCTAGCTAATCTCTCAAGACAGATTCAAAAACATATATATATTTTCCTTTTTTTTTTATTACCCATATTGCATGTTAATTTGACTGGAAATGCTGTTTATACTTCCTTATAACAATGTATGTTAATGACAACGTAAATATGATCATCTTTATACAGGAATCAATAATAAAATGCATCTAAAGGTTACACACTGCATGCATGCCTGCACTCACACAAACATTGATTGATTGAATACTTTATTTAGAAGATTGCGGAGAAAAAAGCACATGGAAGTACAGTTTACAATACAAGGTCAACTAAATAGGATTGCCCAGGAAAGCCGCAATGGCTTGTTTCAAATGGGATCCTCACGTACTCAATTCATGGAGACATTAAAAGACAGACAGATAATAAACACACGTCTATCCTTTTGTGTCTATCCAGTGCCAGGCCAGTCACAGCGCTCCATGAACATGCATGGCCGAGGGAGCCGTCTCTCATGGCAGTGGTTCTCAAATTGTGGTCTGGGGTCCTTGAAGGGGTCCCAGGGGGACCAGCCAAAATTGATAGTTAGGAACCCTAGCAGGTCCGTTTGGGTTCCAGAGATCAAGATGGTATCAAATGGGGGTCCGTATTCTAATGCATACCCTGACGTATCTTTTCAAATGGGGGTCTGTGATAGCCTGGCTCCACCCCCTGAATCGTTTGCCTTGCATTCAGGGTCTGGTGACGCTGTCGAAGACGGGTGTTTCTCGGTTGAAAATCTGTACGACAAATCGGGATCGGGATAATCCAGTATGAACCAATCGCGTTGGTTCATAGTGAAGTCCCACTTTGGCCACGCGGCGTGGCCAAAGTGGGACTTCACTATGACTTCACTTCTGAGATGGGCCATCTCAGAAGTCGGCTGCATTGAGAGGGCTTTCAGACTGAATAATGGAGTGAAACGAAATGAAAATTCAGGCTGAGTGTCAGGCTAGGTCTGTGAGCTAATATGGGTCAATTTGGGGGTCCTTGACATGAAAAAGTTTGAGAACCACTGTTTTATGGATTTATAATATATATATAATATGTACATACTGTAGATGGATAGTCCAGCCTAGCATAAAAGTTACAATAGTGGCTGAACTCTTATGTTGTATTGTTATTAGTATACAGACTGTTGGCTTTGCAGAGGACACAGGGTTACTTGAGGACAAGAGTGATATCAAGTTGTGTAGGTTTCTGTTTGGCAATAAGCTTCAATAATTATGTTGATTTAAGGTCTCTGAACATTGGTATGATTCCATGCATAGGTGTGTTGTAGGTGTGTTGACAATAGCGAAGGAAGACACGCAAGTCAAACAGATACGTGTTGAGTGATAATTAAAGATATGGCAGCATTTAAAGGAATGCAGTTCCCAAGATATGGCAGCATTTAAAGGAATGCAGTTCCTTTTACTAACACACACACACACACACACACACACACACACACACACACACACACACACACACACACACACACACACACACACACACACACACACACACACACACACACACACACACACACACACACACACACACACACACACACACACACACCACTGACAGCATACCAACCTACAGTAGGCCTACACATTGTGCACACACTCTACAACAGTGATTGTCAAACATTTTCACATCAAGGACCCCCACATTGATATGTGTTTGGCTGCAGATATATGAACATAATTATGATGTAAGAGGAGACGTGTGCTAAAAGGTAATTCAAGATTATTGGCAAATTCTCAAGAGCAGATCTACAAGCTCACAAGAGATGTAGATCGCCAATATTGAATAACCGAAGTGTAAACAGGGTTAACTGTGGTTAAAGTGGTTAACTGATTTGGAAGGGGACCCCAGTGGAACCCCCCTTTACAGTTCTGTAAAGCAGAAGTCTCATTGTGCCTTAGCGATCACACTAATGTTATTGCCATTATTGTGGGATCGCCTTAGCGATCACACTACTGTTATTGTCTCCGAGAGAGAGTATGTTTTGCACCAGTACTCGGTGCCGCGCTATGAGCTTCTATATCTGCTATTTTTTAATAGCAAAAGTATAAAATAATGGCTATAGCTAAAATCTAAAATGACACAGATGCCTTCCCGGATTGAATGGGTTAAACTGAAAAATGTACTGAAATGTATTAAGTGAATAATGGATCTTAATGCTAGGGCAAATTTCACACTAGTAAATTATATAAGCAGTCACTCTAGTGTGACAATGCAAAGCATGTGTATTTAACACTGTGTAATATTGTCTTTTTTCATCAATCTTTAAGTATTGTTTTGTATGTTGTATTTGACAAAACAGGACCAAATGTAAAAAAGAAAAAGAAAGAAAAGAAAAAAAGAAAACAGTGGTGGCGGTATCTTTCAGGTACACACTGCAGGACATTTGGTCCGATAATGCTGTCTGCGACCTTTTTTGGCGCTTGCCGACAAAACCTCCCGATCGGCCTTTGATCGGCCTTTGATCGGCGAGATAATGCTCGCTGTGTGTGAAAGGCACAGCGACACGATCTGGCCGCGATCAAATATCGCTGGTTAGTTATTCGGCCCTGTCGCAGACAGGAGATCGGACAGTATCATACAGTATGAAAGGGTCTGCGAGGAGATCCACGCTACAGCCAATGAGAGCACATTACAGCCACCGTGGCTAGGGGAGCGTCGCTGGATCTGACCACAACAAACAGTCCCTACCGCAATATTACCGTCCAGTCCTGTATTAAGTTAACATTATAAAACAAAATGAGAGAGTGAGCGAGCCTGGTGGGCTGTTTATTTTAGAGGAATTGTACAGAGAGAGAGAGACAGAGACAGAGACAGAGACAGAGACAGAGAGCGAGAGCGAGAGCGAGAGCAAGCTCTGTGTGTGTGTGTGTGTGTGTGTGTGTGTGTGTGTGTGTGTGTGTGTGTGTGTGTGTGTGTGTGTGTGTGTGTGTGTGTGTGTGTGTGTGTCTGTGTCTGTGTCTGTGTCTGTGCAGCATGTGCAGCATGCGTGTGACACACGCTGTGTCTTTGAACAGCGTTGCCAGATGTTGCGAGAGAAATAAGCAACCAGGTCTATGAAAACAAGCCCAAGAAAAGGCCACTTAACCCTCGTAGGGTCTTCGTGTTTTAGTCACACCCAGGGCCTTCGGGTCACTTTGACCCGAAGGCCCTGTGTGAAAATTTTCATTTTCATGAAAATGAAAATTTTCATTTTCATATCACATGTTTAGTACAGTAAATAAGGCAAATAGAAGAAGTTTCATAGAGAACAAAAAATGTTTACATACGTTTAATTCATGTTGAAAATGTTAAACCGGGTCAAAAGGACCCGAGGACCCTACGAGGGTTAAGCACTTTAAACCTATTTACAAATACATTGGATATTTGAAAATAGCCGATCTACAAGCTCACAACGCGTCGCAGCTATTTTCAAAGAAAAATCTTGAGAAAATTGTGGAATATTTTCCAAATCCACACAAATCTTGTATGGGGGTCTATGATGGCACAACATATTTACAGAAGGGGGGTCTGCGGACAAATACATATTATGTGTTGTTTAAACAACATTAGGAAACAAGGCCAAATAAGCAACTACACAAATAAGCCCAAAAAACGCACTCCGCAACAACCAATATTTACAAGCAACTCTACAGAAAAATAAGCCCAAAGTCGCTTATAATAAGCGGACATGGCAACGCTGTTACTGAGTTTCATTGCGCACTTTTAAGCTTTCTTGACTTGTTTCAGAGAGAGAGAGAGCGAGAGAGAGAGAGAGAGCGAGAGAGAGAGAGAGAGAGATAGCGAGAGAGAGAGAGAGAGAGAGCGAGAGAGAGAGAGAGAGAGAGAGAGAGAGAGAGAGAGAGAGAGAGAGAGAGAGAGAGAGAGAGAGATACATACAGAGAAATAGAGAATTAATGATTTAATTTCTACAATCAATAGCGTCCTGTCTCGGTCTCGCGCATATCACGGGAGCTGTGCACGTTTTCATGAGACGTCGGTTAAAATGAATTGGAATAAAAACAAATGTATGTATCGGGTCTGGATAGCATCCTAGTGAACTATCCTACAGTGTGTGATCCCTAGTCGGTGATCAATCGTATAGTGTGAAAACCACAAGGATATGTGAGAGACGATTTCAAGAAATATACTCCTAGACCATTTTAAAAGTCCTACAGTGTGTACCTGCCCTTAGGGCAGCGGTTCCCAACCTTTCCTAGATCGGGGAAAGGCTTCCGTGTTAAGCAGTCAGATGGGTGCGGGCCGCGTGCATTTCCAGAGCATGTTAAATGACCCGGCTTGGATCAGTGAAACTAAGGTAGTTTACTGTAAGTTTGTTTACAGCAAGACACTGTACATTTCCGAAATAGGCTATACTGCAAAGCCACACTGCAAAACCCTCTGAATGTTAATTGAAGTCTGCGAGAGTACAAATGGACCCTCGGGACTTGACAGTGCAGATGAGGTTCTAGAGCCCATCACTAGTGGGATACAGAGGTGTTTCTAAATGCAGCAGCCCCATCGATTGCTCATTCAGGGAGATTTAGTGTGTTCTTCACTAGGAAACCTTTTTAGACAGGGCTTAAGGGCTTTACTAGCATACCCCAGTAACTCCAGGATAACTCAGGCCTTAGCCCTGGGAAAGTGAAGGCTCCGCAGTAGCACATTCTAACGTGGTCTAACCCCGACTATTGCCCAGGGTCTAATTAGCCCTAATCTGGGACAATATTAACCCCACATTTGCAGGGTTAACAACAGCACTCAAATTAATTGCAGTGTGAACAAGGCCTAAATTCAATATGAGAAACAGAGTCCAGAGGGAAGCACGCACATCCCCCAAAAAATCACGTGCTGAACTAAAATACGTACAGGAAGGGAAGTCCGCTCACTGTATATCAGCTCCCAGAAAACGTTTCAACCCTAGCGTAGCAGGTCTTCATCAGGTCTGATACAATACAGGCAATAGCCGTGTTATATACAAACAGAGGACAGCATCGCAATCAATAGCAGCTGTTGTGAATGAGTAACCACTGACACACCCACCCGATCTACAAGCTCAGGTTGCATTGGGTAGTGCCACACTGAGGACTGAGGGACAAACAATTGACGGCAGTGAAGCCAACTGTCATTCAGATGGAGAAACAATTCTCCAATTGGGGAGTAAAGGGTGGGGTGGTTAGACGACCATCAATATAGCATGAAGCCATAATACAAGTAAGATCTTTCTAAATTCGAAGCCCATAGACGAGTATCTACTAGTAATTACTAAAGGGAGAATTATCTTTTTGTTGTGTGCGTGTGGCAGGAATCAGACGATCCTCCTGTGTGACAGACTCAAAACATTTGGAAGCGATGTCAAGCCATTCTGGTTTATACCCCCGTGTCAGAAATCTTTTTGTCTTCACGCAGTAGAGTAAGACAATCTCTTTCAGCTTTAGACACATTGTTATAGACTTAGGTATTCCCATTTCTTTTTCAGAGCACCCTGTACATCATGTTCAACCAAACGGCAATATGTTTCCAAGGACGCATTTCTATTTCTAAGAGGCAAGAATGTCGATTTTTTTCTGAGAGGCACAGATTTAATCAATACAGGAGTATTAACCAATTCAGTGTCAACTGAGTTCACGTCGGCAAGTGCATTGTCAGAGGACACAATAGAGTTGCTATTAGAATGAAAAAAATCTCTACGTCTCAATGAGCGAAAATATTTTAGAAAATCAATGAAAGTCTCAAAGTTATTGGTCGTAGTGGTAGGAGCACTACATTTTCTGGGAGCTGATACAGCGTGCAGACTTCCCTTCCTCTTCTAAATTCAATATGAGCCAGCTCTAGGCTACAGGTTAAGGATGATAGTCTAAAAATGTGCAATGTCCTCTTGCATTGATGGTTGACATTTGGGCTTTGCTTTACTGTAGTTAAATATTGTTTATCCACTTAAACCCAATATACTTACATTGACTGGAGTCCCCCATGGGCCTATAGATTTTCTACAATTTTCCTCTCTCCACCAAATCACCTGAATTTATGTTAACATCACAAGACTGTTCTGATCAGGAGCAGCCAGTACAGTATGTGTTACTCTCCACAATACCTTCAGATTGTGTTTTGTCATGTAAATAAATTAGCATGCACATCCAAACCATTTAACTTAAGGCACATCAAAATGTCAACAGCAAAATACATATCTATAGCAGTGAAAACTGTTGCGGTTCATTATTTCACCTATACAGTAAAGATGGACTACGTAGCTTAAGGTAGCTTTAGCCTTCCTCAAGGTATTTCATCAGTATGGCTTTCAATAGGGTTTTAATGTCTAACTGCTATTTCACACAATTACACCAGTGCTAGATTTACATAATCCTCTAGTAGGCCTATACCATGAGAAAAAGTGCTCCCAGTAGGAAGGCTACAGGTGAGAAGCACAGTACGTTTAATGCTGCACACAATAGCGCATAGATAAAATATATATATAAATAAAAAACTCTTCATGGACATAGAACACAACAATTCGGATTCAATCTACACCGGCAACACATTTCAATTTCATTACTTACTGATTAAGAGCTTTTTGCTTCAAACACCTTGTGCTATTGTGGAGAGACAGCGGGATCCCAAAACGGCGTTGGCGGGCGCCGTGACTCCGCCGCGGTACTTCTGCGTTACAGTTAATTGGCTTCCCACCAGAATTACAGTACATAATCTAAATGAACAAAGAACCATTGTACAAATGACAACGTGTTTTCCAACACAGAGCTTTGGTTTCACATGTTCAACATAATGTTTCAGAGAATTCAAAGGAGAGTGTGCCTTAAATGCACATTTAAGGCACATGCACATTTAAGTGCATGCACATGTGCATGTGCATGCACATTTAAGATTAGGAGCTCTGCAAATTCAAAGGGGATTGGTGGAAGAGTGACAGGCAACAGGAGAGAGAGACGGAGAATGACACCATAGAGCCTATACATGTATGTGGTATGTGCTTTAACCACTAGGCCATCGGTGCTCCAATGATTGATTCCTGCAAAATAAGGAACAAAGTCATTCCCTTATCAGTTCAATAAGGGACACGTCTTTTAGTTTCCAATTAAGGGACGATTCCTTATTTCAAGGGACGGTTGGCAACCCTAATATCAATGGGCAAAATGCTGTTTCCCCTACATTTCCACATCGCCTCAGAAAGATTACCCAGACAAAATACTGACACACAATCCTGGACACAGACAGGCCCTGGAGGAAAGCCAGTTCAATCAGCTCCAGGTCTGATTTATGCTCCACATGACTTCCTTAAGTAACAACAACACTACTCGCTAATAGCATGAACCCAAAGCTGTTTACAATGTGAACTGAAGATACCATGTGTGTGTGTGTGTGTTTTAAATCAGGCTTTGATTGCCTCCCATTAATGCCCAAACCATTCAACTTCCAGAAACACACGCGTACACGCACGCATGCGCGCGCACGCACACACGCACACACGCACACACGCACACACACACACACACACACACACACACACACACACACACACACACACACACACACACACACACACACACACAGACACACAGACGCAGACAGTGGGCTCAGATTAACATAAACATGAGTGAGAGAGTGACCTACAAGAGTGCCCTTATTGCCAAAACAAACACTTTCATTACATCATGCAATGTTTGTGTATGAGCAGTGAGCACGCGCACACACGCAGCTTTCTAGTATTCTGGAAATGTCTAATGGGTTCACCTAATTTAAATTTAAATGCCTGCATAGAATTGTCATTTTGTGATCCTATTGTCATTCACCCCTGTGACATTTTCAGTGGCAGCGGAGGACTGGTTCATTAGCAGCTCTCATTCTCAATCTCTGACTATTTATAGGCGGGTGAGAGACTAATGGAAATAAACTCAAACTGTCAGGGCACACACTCACACTACTACAATAACTTATGCTCTCGCTCCACCCCTCTCTCTCTCTGTGTCAACACTTAAAAGACTATTAGGAGAAACCTTCAATAAACAGTGCAAGCACCTGCCGCTGCATTGTAAGAACCGGGTCCTTACAGTGTGAATCACAAACTTGAACCGCATACAGTATGCCTCGCTAGCTCTGGATTTGCAGCTCTCCGAAATGACATGATTACTATCACATCAACCGGACAGACAGACAGACAGACAGACAGACAGACAGACAGGCACAGATATTTGGGGCATTTATAGTAGGATATATTCCGCTATAATAATTACATATGTTTTGAAAAATAAATGTTAACCAGTAATTCATGAAAAGAGTTACAGTAGGCTAGACGACAATGACAGGGAACTTAATTGAAAGATACACTGAAAGTCCTTGTATTGACATAAGTGCATTAGATTGTCCCCATGGGGTATGGAACCTCTGACAGGAGATGATGTCAGCTGTCAATTATAGAGATAGATAGTGATGGGAGGAGACATGAGGTAAACGAACAACTCTATACAGTGCTCAAATACTGCATGGATTTGTGACTGATTGTTGTGAGTGAGTGTTGTGAGTTTTGTCATAAGGATTTTTGGCTAATCATTTGATGAAATGATGAAATAAACCGAGAAAGAGAGAGCAACCAAGACTACTATTGATTGAATACTTTATTAGCAATTTGTACAGAGGTACGGTGTACAATGATTGTTAAAAGGATAACACAAAAAGCCCAAGGGGCTTGTTTCCATTGTGGTCCTGTGTATTCAATTCATTTAGACATTTAAAGACATTTTAGATGTTTGTTGGAAGGGCATTGGTGGAATAGCAATAGAACGAATTTGACCCCATGTTTGTGCCGAATCTGGGTTCAGTGAGATCAGTAGAGCTCCCTCTGGTGTTGTGCCTGTGTGTGTCTTTCATGTTATTGAAGTAGTCTGACAGGTACATATGTATCCCTGCTTCCTTGCGTATATTGAATACCAGCCCCATTGCACGTTGTTTCCTTTAGGCTTTAAGTGCTGAAGCACAGGGCATCAACCTGGGGGGGGGGGGGGCACCAAACGGTGGATAGAAAGTGAAAGAAGACTCAACTATCGGCGAAAAGCGCCGAAATTTAGAAGCAGCGGCTGCTGAAGGAGCACTAAAACGGTGAAACGTCCCGGCGAAGCATCAATTTTCCACGCAGCTCCCCCGCCCCCCGCTGACAAAACGGTCCGGGGGGGGGGGGGGTCACCAAAACGGGTCGTAGCACCGGGCACCACGAAGGGTTAATCCGGCCCTGGTCAGGAGAGAGGAGATGCGGGGGAAACAAAATCTCTCTGCTCACCAAAACAGTTAAAGAGAGATGTCCAAACACAGTGCATGGCCGTTACTGTGGTCAGAATCACTGTAGCCTAATGGCTCATGTGTGTCCAACAGACATCAGTGATATCTTGACACATCAATCTGGCATCTCTTTTGACGTCCCACCTCTTAATGGGTTGCTTTGAACCAATGATATAGCATAAATACATTTGCAGCAGTTTTTATAATCATTTAGGGGTAAAAATGGGAGTGGAAACATGCTGGATATTGAATGATTTCTCCAAAATACCATGAAACTGGTTGGTCAAACTGCACAACCAATATGTCAATTTGTAGCTATGATTCCCTGCTTTCATGTGAAAAACAAAAAAAATATCAAAAATGCTAGACGACTCAGCCCCATTGAAATTGGGTCACATATGATCAAAACAAAAGGTACATGTTTTACAAAAAACTGGAGAAATGCAGAACAATATCTATGGATCCATTTTTAATGTGGATGCTGCGCAAAACAAAAGGTCATATAGACATTTCATTTTCTCCTATACGGAGAGGCAATTTTCCCTTTTTTAGGACACTAGAGGTCCGGCCGCCCTATGGGCGGCCGGCCCGCTAGCCGCGCACGGGGCTCTATTATTAGGCCTCCCCCCGACACCGCACACGTTCGGTCGCGTCGCCGTCGTTGTCTGTTGTTGTTGCATAAACATGGATGGTGGCTTGTTTCCCGCGCACAATCTGGCAACACTGAATGTAGTCCAGGCTGTTGGTTGGCTAGTAGTGGTCACGTGACAACAACACACACACACACACACACATGTCGCACAGACGCACACACATCCTCGACTTTTTCTTCACGGCGCTCGTGACTCAAAATTAGGTGTTTTTGTTTGTGTGTTACGCACTGGATTGGAACTATTTTTGCAATGTTATTCTTCACAGTTGACCTCAAAGAAAGGTAGGCCATAAGATTGTTTTGTTGTTGTTGCTGGCTGGGTGACGATCATAGTGGAAGGATGTCTGTGCGGAGATTTAACCTGCGGTGCTTACACACACACACACACACACACACACACACACACACACACACACACACACACACACACACACACACACACACACAGTAAACTGTGGAAACACACCAGACTTTTTTTTGCACACACGCGCATATACGCTCACACGCACTTTTAGATCCAGTCCTATTTTAAAGGCTGCGTATGCGGGACACGTGTATCCGCGCGGCTGGTGTAGCCGCTATCATTGATATCAATTGGATCTAAACAAACGCGCTGTACGCGCCACGCATACGCGCGCTTTGAAAAGTCTGGTGTAGATCGTAGGTGGTCTTTGGGATGTACATGGCACGTGAATGACGGACATATTAGCGTGAGTGTGGTGTGATAAAGTGAAAGCAACGGCGTGGTTCGAACAGAAAGGTAAGCAAGAGGAGGGGAGGGGGGGGGGGTGAAGCGAAGGACGTGCTTCTGTTGTTGTTGTTGTGGCGATGCAGAGAGATTGAACCTGCGCTGTTTGGTTTTATGCTTTATCCAACATGACAGCCATGTAAACAAACAACCAATGTCATTTACAACTAAACGTTGCTGTCAAGAATATTTTGGAAAACATTTGAAGTGAGAAATAGACGATGCAATGACCGAAAAGTGATTCTATTTGATCCACTGCACTTTCTTGTTCATCTGCGCCGTGGAAAACAAATGAGGAAATGGAAAAAAAGTCGCCCCAAAACACAGTCGCCCCCCAGTCTATATACTGGCGATTTGCCTGTAATACCGGCGGATTTGGCCCGGGGCGACTGTGTTTAGGGGCAATTTTTTTTTCATTGTGTCATTTGTTTTCCGAGGCAAACTTGTCCGCCCAGCCCAATACTTATGGAATACTTTCATTGCCGTAAGCAAGGAAATACTTGGTTTTGTTGTTACTTTTGGGTACATTTATTGATGTATTTATTAAGTAGCCGTGTAATAAGCGGGATAATGGTGGTTAATCGCCCTGAAGGGCTTTAAATGTGAATAATGACTACGTCCCCATGCATTATCCCTTGCATACTTTTGCGAGCGAAGACGGCTGATTTCAATGGCCGCCGCTTCGTGTTGTTTCGGCTGTGGCCGTCAGCGTTCGGTTGTGCTGACGGTAAACGGTGCGAAGGTGTTTCCCCGTCCGGTGTGGTCGTAATGTGGTGAGTAGAATTAATTATGTTGCGAGGTGGAAAATGTGTAGTGAGCAATGAGAAGTACCCTACGCCACCCGTAAATTCAGCGCGCACGTTGTGGCTGGTGTTGTGGTGACATTACATATGTAGTTGATGTGTTTAGTCGAAATCAATGCTGTGGGTATGGCGTCAGCGGCGAGAGGTCCAAATGCATGGAGTGGGTGTGGCGTCAGCGGCGGAAGTAGCTTTCTCCTTTATATAGGTAGATGATTATCAAGTGGTACTGGGGCAAGCACCGGTTGTGCAGCCCAAACACTGCCCCCGGCAACATTTGCCAGAATCAGCGTAAAACCATTGACAGGCAGAGCAGGGCGCACGCCCATTTGAACCTCACCTTCAAACTACCCTGAATGGAGTTGAATTAAGTTTATTTACCGGCACCCAAAACAGATACAGAGGACCCTGGGTGAGTTTCCACAGAAAAAAGAAGAGCAGATGCCAGGATAAATGGATCCAACGCTCCCATGAGTTACTATGGTCACTGGCCCATTGCCATTACTACCAACAAGTGACACATCCTCTAGGCTCGTTTTAAAAATATATATATATTAAAAGATTTGCACACATTTTCACAATATATTTTTTTATAGCAGATCTACGAGCTTGTATATCTGCTATTTTTGAATAGCCAAAGTATAAAATAATGGTTAAAGTGGTTACACAGATGTGTTCCCGGTTTTAATGGGTTAAATTGTTCAAGGCACATCAAGTTACACAAATCATCAACAATATTCCCCCTCTGAACACCAGTGACTGAAGTGAATCACCACATCACAGGCAAACACAAGATATATATTCGTACCCCCTTTTTCCAGGTTCTAAACTGCTGTTGGTAAGCCGCAGGGACCAATTAATAAGCCTTCAGCACAGCAGCCTTAACCTTTGCATAATGGCTGCTGTCACCTGCGGTCAATGAGGAAAAAGCCTCCTGCGCGCGTCCAGTCAACAACACACGCACGGCAGCAAAACTGTGCAGTCTGAATTAGCCCTTCAAGTCTGCAACATGTTCAAACAAACTAAAAGAAAAGTTTCAACCTCTGTCATGTGAGCTGTCACATGCCTTCCTTGTTTGACACCATCAACCAATTGACCCTGTTTAATTATACTTTGTCTCTCACATTCTAACTCCAACTTAAGTCCTTTATGTTTGTTTTCTCATTGTTTTTCTTTTAAATTTTGAGCTGATCTGTCTTTGTCGTGTTTTCTTTTTCAGTGTTAATTCTGCCTGCTGTTGTACCCTTTTCCAACTCCTCCAATTACATTCGTAACATCAATAATTATTTCTGTTGATCAAAACTCAAAGCCAAACCACAGAGAGCAAACTCTGGGAACAAACACGCCACACCAACAGAAGGTGGCAACACTTGAGGGTACGTGTGTCAAAACTTAACACTCGTATACAGTTGTAGATTGGCTGTAGATTTGCCTTTATAGTAGCCATTGTGCTTTAATCTATTGTCACCAACACCTATAATGCTCAGTACTCCTTCCACCATTGGCTAGAGATGTCATGTCTGGTGTGCTGCCATATGAAGTTTCAATTACACTCAGTGTTAGGGCCAAACACACACCGCGGCACCTGCACAATCCATTCCAAGTCTGTGGTTTGAGGCGATTTCCCAGGCAGCGTGTTAGTGGAGTCATTCCCACAGTAGCACTAGAGGATGATTCAGTAATCATCAGCGCTGTGATGCCTCTGGAAACTCCATACAGCCCAAGGGGACATGCACACATGCACTGACTGCAGTGCACACACACATGCACTGACTGCACGCACACATGCGCACTCTCTCTCTCTCTCACACACACACACACACACACACACACACACACACACACACACACACACACACACACACACACACACACACACGCTTGCAGACAGGAAGATGTATTTAAATGCACATGCATATACAAGCACATAATGTTGTGTACAAACACACACAAGCATGAATGTGCTCTCTCTCTCTCTCACACACACACACACACCATCACATACAGTATTCTGCATTACCAAAGGGGACATAATGTTGGCGCAGTTTTCTTTTAAAAATTACCCTCGCACACACACACACACACACACACACACACACACACACACACACACACACACACACACACACACACGCGCGCTCAGGTGTCTATGAAGGATCACACTTTGAAATAATCTAACCTCACCTCTTTAATCTTCCTTCTCTATTGTGTCTCTCCTTCTCTCGGCTCCATCCCTCTCCCTCTCTTCCTTCACCCTCTCTCTCTCTGCCCTCCATCCGTTTCCCTCCATACCCTACAGTGTGTTTCTCTACACCTCCTCGTGCAACGCCTCTCCTCCATTAATCTCTACTTATCTTCTATGATGAGGAGGTGCAGCTCATCTCTTTCTTCCTCTATCTCTCCCCTACACTTTCCCCATCTGTCTCTTAGGGTATCCATCTCTCCATCTTTCAGTCATGTGTCCTCTACGGTGACGGGACCCTGTCCAGTGGCGTAAAGTAACTAAGTACATTTACTCAAGTATTGTATTTTTACTTTACTGGAGTATTTCCAGTTTTCAGTACTTTCACTTCTACTCCACTACATCTCAGAGGCAAATGTTGTACTTTTACTCCACTACAATTATTTGAAAACTTTAGTTACTAGTTACTTTGTATATTTTGATTATTATTACAAATCATACATTAACCACTCCAACCCTACACATTTTGGCCATTTGAAAATAGCCGATCTACAAGCTCACAATGCATCGCGATGCGACGCATTGTGAGCTTGTAGATCTGCTATTTTCAAAAGATTTTTTATGCATTTGAAAACTTGAAATGGGACATTCTGCATAGTGAGTACTTTCTACTTTTGGTACTTAAAGTACATTTTGATACCAATACTTTTGTGCTTTTGCTGAAGTTTAATTCCGGACTTTTACTTGTAACAGAGTATTTCTATATTGCAGTATTGATACTTTTACTTAAAGTAATACAATGCAGGTCCACAAATAACGATTTTTAGTAGCCTCTGCTGGTCATTACCGTCACTGCAGGTAGTTCGTTTATTCCATAAGAATTCCATTTGTTTTCACCGGAAGACGGAAGCGTTTCAAAAAGCGTTCTTTTAATGGTTTTATACTATCTGTGGATCGTTTCTCTTAGCCAGTGGAGCTTTAGTTACCGTGAGCTGTGTTTTCTCTTGCTGTTGTTTTTCGATCTTCAAATCCTACGATCTCTTAAAAACAGCGTGAGATTCCTTTTTGTTATTAGCGCGGTAGTTCTGGCCAAAGAGGAAACCGGTGCGGTAGTTCCTGGCCAAACAGGAAACCGGTGCATTTCCGTTTCCGTTTTCCGGCCAGATGACGTCATTTTCGTGGGAATGACTTCCCTAGCCACCGTTCAATATAAAATAGTTTATAAAAGGCTTTCGGGGGTGAAATTCATGGAGTGGGTGTTGTGAAACATTTGCCACTCACAAAAGATATACATATTCAAAAAAAACTAGTTTTGTTGAAAAAGTTACCTAGTATTACTTTAAGTAAAAAAATCACACCCAGTGTGAAGTGGGCGGTGTCTTGCTAGCTAATCACAATACTGAATGGAGTCAACCAATCATGTACAAGAAATAAATACATTTATTGAAACTCTTTATGATGGAAGAAACCATAACTTAAAAAAAACCAATTTGTTTTTTTTTAAAGTTATGGTTTCTTATATAGGGCTATGCACATGTGTCATGTGACACTGGCCAATCACAGTCCTGATGTCACGGTGCGAGGCAGGGAGTTGTAGGACCCAAGCGCAGACAGTGAACAGAGACAGAACGAATCAGATGCAGGGGGATTTATTACTTAAACCGGGAATAAAAGGACAACAGGAAACAGACAGAACACAGTGACAACATTAATGAACCGACACAGACTGGAAACAGAGGGACATATAAATAGACAGGGACTAACTAGGCACAGGTGAGAACAAAGGACAATTAACACATGATTGGCTGTAACAGAACAAGACACAGGTGAACTACAATTGCAAAGACATACTAGAGAGACAAGACAGGAAGCAACAACTAGGGCAGACAGGAAACACCAAGACAACACTACAGAATAAAGGTACATGGAGAACAGGGAACAAAACAGAAAGAGTGGTCAAAAAGGGTCCAAAAGGGTCCAATACCATAAAAGGTTAGACAAGGGCTAAATAATAAAGTCAGTCCACGGTCCGAGGAGCGGATCGTGACAGTACCTCCCCTCCACGGGACGACTTCCAGGCGTCCCAGAACCGGAATGGGGGGGGGGCAGAGAAGCGGGCCAGAACCTCCGGGGGGGGAGGGCAGAGACAGGACCGGGGGGGGGGGGTGGGGCGCTGCCAGGGCTCTGCGCGGAGGGTGTCGGCGCAGAGGGCGCAAGCAGGACCAGGGGGGGGGGGGGGTGCGCTGCCAGGGCTCTGCGCGGAGGATGTCGGCACAGAGGGCGCAAGCAGGACCAGAAGAGAGGCGCGGGTCGAGGCCGGGATGGCCACCCGGGTCCGGCCGGACAACGGCAGGAGAGGTCCGGAATGGCAGGCGAGGAACCGGGGCAGAGAAGAGGAGCTCGAGGCAGGACGACCGCCGGGAACCAGCCGGAAAGCGGCCGGGGAGGCCCGGACGGCAGGCGAAGAGCCGGGGGGGGGCAGGGAACCAAGGCAGATGAGAAGAGGCCCCGGACAGCGGCGACCGGAAAACGGGTCACGAACGGCCCTGCCGAGACCGCGAACCAGCACAGAAGGACCGGACGCCGCACCTGGATACTGGCGGAGCCCGTCCAGGTTCGGACGTCTCGGCGGCCGCCCACCGTTCGTCGGCGCTGACCCGGGGCGAAGCAGGAGCTGGACCGTGGAGGCTTCTGGATGCAGGGCAGTGGAGGCTCCTGGATGCTGGGCAGCTGGGAGCGTTGGCGGTGTCGAAGGCCAGGACGATGACGCCCCCTCGCCCGGTTCCCCCTGACGATAGACTAGCGAGACCCAGCATAGGGAAGCAGTTGTCTCAGCAAAGGCTGGCTCAGGGAACACGGGGTCAACAGAGGCAGGCTCGGAGCAGAGAGGCTGGAGGCCTACAACCAAGGGGTGCAGGCTGATGAGTAGGCTGGCCATCGACAGGCTGGAGAGCAGGTAGGTGAACAGGCAAACGGCTAGGCAGGAATGAAGAGAAGTACTTCAAAGCCATCTGCTGGGCTGTCCGCTGGGTCCATTTGGTCGGTTCATTCTGTCACGGTGCAAGGCAGGGAGTTGTAGGACCCAAGCGCAGACAGTGAACAGAGACAGAACGAATCAGATGCAGGGGGATTTATTACTTAAACCGGGAATAAAAGGACAACAGGAAACAGACAGAACACAGTGACAACATTAATGAACCGACACAGACTGGAAACAGAGGGACATATAAATAGACAGGGACTAACTAGGCACAGGTGAGAACAAAGGACAATTAACACATGATTGGCTGTAACAGAACAAGACACAGGTGAACTACAATTGCAAAGACATACTAGAGAGACAAGACAGGAAGCAACAACTAGGGCAGACAGGAAACACCAAGACAACACTACAGAATAAAGGTACATGGAGAACAGGGAACAAAACAACAGAAAGAGTGGTCAAAAAGGGTCCAAAAGGGTCCAATACCATAAAAGGTTAGACAAGGGCTAAATAATAAAGTCAGTCCACGGTCCGAGGAGCGGATCGTGACACCTGAATAGACTGTGATTGGCCAATCACGGTGCAGGGTTAGGCGGGTACATTTTTGGCCAATCACAGCGCAGGATTTGTTGTACAAATATCCAAACCTCACTTATAGGGGCGGTTTCACCGCCCAAAAAGTAAGTACTTTTTCCACCACTGACCATGTCTGTCTGTCTGTCTGTCTGTCTGTCTGTCTGTCTGTCTGTCTGTCTGTCTGTCTGTCTGAGTGAATCTTACAGTTTCTCTCATGTCCAATTCGCTCACTTAGGCTTTCTTCAGCAATCCTGCCTCGTTCAACAGATCGTTTTCCTATCTCTCCCCTGTGCTTGATTCAGGTAACAATCTGTTACAGTAAAACAGAAGGCTGGAACCATGGAGGGACACACCGCTATTTATTTCCTGTCTCATTCCCAAAAAAAAACTCTCTCTACCCCCCACCTCCCCATCCCTCTCTCCAGGGTATGGAGTGGAGCTTACACCATTAGCATAGAGGTCACTCAGCCTGCTCACGGTAAAGACACACATGCTTAAATCCAGTCAGTCAGATAATCAGTTAGCAAAGCCAGTCATTCAATTAGACTGTGTCTAGTCACTAAGTCATCATCAAGGGAGTCAGTCAAGCACTCTGATAAGCAGTCTGACAAATGGTCAGTCAGATCGGCTAGTCAGTGACACATGCATTCACTCATTATGTCATCATCAGTCAGTTCAACCAAACAACCAGCCAACGCCTCAGTGTGAAATTCATACAGTCATTCAATAAGTATATGAGTAAGTTAGACAGTCCATCAGCCAGATGGCCAGTCCGTTAATCAGCCAGGCTGACAGTCAGGCAAACAAACAGCTAGCCTTTCGGTCAGTCAAACAGTGAGTGGATCAGTTTGACAGACATAATCTGTCAAACTGACATAGTCAGACCTAGTCTGTCAAACTGACAGTCAGTTAGGCAGTAATATAGTTAGACGTTATCCGAGTACCACTCACACTCAAGACTACTAATCATATTAAATCAAGACATCAGCACAAATACACAAGCATTAGAGCCATCTCAACTACAAAAAAACTTCTACAATCTCTAGGTCAGAAGGCAAAAAATTGGCTGCAACTTCCAAGCCAGTTTTATTGCATTAGATGGCTGTTTTCATTTGACTGGGAGCCAGGTGCGTTTATAAAATATGTCAGCCCTATAGCTGGTGGTTCCCCAGGTGACAACAACGGTATGGTGCAGTGAGCCCAAGTACCACGGCCAGGAAAAAAAAACTTTTCTTATTTGGCTCCATTAAAGTTGGATAATTCATGCCCCACAGCAAGCACATTATTAAAAAAAAAAGAAAATTCACTCTTCTTAATTGGGACCACCCTGTTTTATAAAGGTAATTAAGGCATGTGTACACAGTAACACACATTAAGAAGCAATACTGAGTAGAGTAGTAGTATGTGAATGTGGATATAGTGATTCATTTAACTCAAACTGGAACACCTTATTTCATTACCAGGTTTGAAAAGGCGTATAATGGATTTGCTGTCTATGTCCTGCCCACGTTTTTAAATCCAATTTAAACTACTAATGCAGTTCTGTGCTGTTTAATTGTGTTTTATCTTCTTTGGTTTGTGTAATTGTTGCATGTTTCAAACATGTCATCATTGCCTGTGAGACTTGGCCTAGTCTTGGCCAGGTCTCAAAGGTAAAAGAGGTTTCTAAGCTTTACTTCATGTTCTTTTTCCTTTATTTATTCAGGGAAGCCCATTGAGAGGAAGCTCTCTTTTTCAAGGACGCCCTGATAACAGCATATAAAACACAAACATAATGAACAATAACAAACATTTGAATCACATTACAATGTCACAGATGCAAATAAATGTAGTGTTACATGAAACAGGTGCAGTCACTATTGTAATGTGTCCTCAAGAAGCACCCTAAATGTCTCTATTGAGACCAATCGCACCAGTTTCAGAGAGTCCTGAAGTTTGTTCCATTTGTGTGGAGCATAATAAATCAAGCAGTCCTTCCTTGTTCACTGCTCTTACTGGTATATCTAATGTGTCTTTGTGAACGTGTTGAACCTTTGGTTATAAAAGCCAGGATAGGTACAAAGGAAGCTTACCACACAAGGCCTAATAAAAAAAAAATACAACCCACTTTATCATATAAAATACAATGATGGGTGTGATAATCATCGCCAGTAATACATTGTAGAGCACTGTGGTAGACTGCTTCAAGAGGCTTCAGTGTGGAGAGTGAAGCATGCATGTACAGCACATCACCATAATCAAAAACAGACATTATTACAGATTGAACAATAGTGTTTCTACTGGCAAGAGAAAAACAAGTAATGTAACATGCATGTATGTCCAATTGGTCTCATCTTCTCTTATCATGTCTCTACATATCATGTTATTGACAGACTTGGCTGACAATAAAACTATTTTTTTAATCTAGGCACTATTAAATGTTTAATCCCTGAAATAATTCTAATTGTATTGTCATTGGATGGTGAATTTATTTTACAGCACACGGATGCTATAAAAAATAAAGCACTGAAATCTCATCAGTGTGAACTGACTGGAGGTTTTTAGCAGCTCACAGGGCTGATCTATGTTCAGACCCTGCAACTAGTCGTCACTTTTTCCTCATTGGCTGGCCTTCACTGAGGGCTTAATGTCCTCTAAGAATATGGCATCAAAACAACTACAGCAGCGCAAGGGATCTAAACATGTCGATGTGTTCGGCCACTGTATATATTTCTATAGTAAAACTGTGGCACTATGTTCCTCACTCGGCCAGCCAATCAAAGGGCTAGCTCTGTTTTGCAGAAAGCAGCCATCTTGTTTAGTGTTTAGTGCGGACAGGATCACAGACTGGCAAATATGGTTTTATTTAACGATAGAACGCAAAAGTACATTACTAAACACATGTATGACATAGTGTGATTAGTCATGATGCTATGCTGGCCGTGTTCCATGAAGAGAATGGTTTTGGGAAGTTTTTGGCCGCAAGGTTTTTTTGCCGCGGAGCTGCCGGCACCGCGTCGGCGGGGTGCCGGCGGATGAGCGCCGGGGCAGTGGCGGCGGAGTAGTGTCCCTCGTTTGTGTTCATGTGTGTGTGAGTGGAAATGATCGGATCTAAACCCGGATTGAACGGTAAACAGAACCCAGACCAGCATGGGAAGACTATCATGAGGATTCAGTGATCATTGTGTCTATTTTAACACACAAAGACTAGTTTAATATATTTGTGGTAATGTTTAGTAAGAGTCATGAGTTGACAGTACTTTAAGGGGTTTAGCTTTTATTTTAGTAACGGAATAACATTATCTGTGCTTTGGATCAATGGAATGCAGCGTGTTAAAAGAGTATTTCATACTGTAAGTACAGTACATATGTTCCCAGGAGTAAGGACAGAACCATGTGTTCCCAAGAGTACTTAATCTAAGTACAGAACCCTACGTTCCCAAGAGTACTTCATAAGCATCATGTGAGACAGGAGGCTCAAGTGGCTTTTATGATAGAAATTAAACTTCACACAGGACTGCCAAATCGTCATTATGAAAGGACAGTGATTGACGACTGAGCCATCATGGAGTATGATGTCTGTGCTGCAGGAAATTAAATGGAGCATCCTATCCAAATATGGTAGAAAGAAAGAACATATGAATCGAAATAGTAGGGCAAATGAGAGCTTTGTCAGGCAGTTGATGCATGAAAACCGTAACATAACCAAGTTAAAGGGCAAGACCACTTTGGTAGAGGTTTGGGTTGTGTATTTACCTTGCCATGATGTAACTCCAAAGGTGGACAAGAAATCAAAAATAATTGCTCCATTGATTAGAAATTGATAATTCTAAATTTGCTCCTCATTGACTTACATTGTACGGTAAAACAGCTCTTAAACTCACTCTTTTAGCACGTAAACAAACACGAACAAAGCTGATTCAGACAATATAGAGCATCACCGAACCCAGTACTGTTTGTTTTTTTAATAAAAA
>NC_137617.1:19287069-19334569 GCF_963280865.1 Gymnoscopelus braueri
ATTTTCAAGCTACAGTAGGTGGCCAGTGACTTTGACCAGTTTCACTTTCAAAACATTTGCATCATGCATGTCACACAAACAGAATGCGATGCGTTTTGTTGATATAACAAGTTTTTTCATATAGAGTCCTATCCACAAATCCACCTTTTAACTTCCACAATCCACGTAACATACTGAAACATATTGACATCTTGGAAGCATGCCATCCCTCCTACTGTACATCTGGATTTAATGGAGTTGGTACAACTGAAGTTCAGGAGGGAAGACCAAGGCTGATGACAACCCCGCCCCCCCTACAGTACCTAGCCAGATGACAACTGCTTGTGCCATCTCCTGCCAGTCAAACAGTCGTCAACTCTGCCCCGTGCCAGCCTGTCTTCAATCAAGCTGATGACAACTCCTCCCTACTGTATGCCATTCAGCGCAGTATTTAAACCCTGCCTTGTCAACCTTGTCAAAAACTGCCTTCTTTCAACATTTATGACCTGTTAAAGGGGAAATCCACCCATTTTCAATATTTAACTATGTCATTAATATAGCATAAAGGAGTTGTGTGGAAATAAGAAAAAATTAAAAAAAAAATTAACATTGCAAAAAAAATTAACATTGCAAAAAAATTAACATTGCAAATTACACTGTGATGACTCATCATGGTGTAATTTGCAATGTTAATTTTTTTGCAATGTTATTTTTTTTTGCAATGTTAATTTTTTTTAAAATTTTTTCTTATTTCCACACAACTCCTTTATGCTATATTAATGACATAGTTAAATATTGAAAATGGGTGGATTTCCCCTTTAACTAACGTTACATTTTCTAGGTTAGCTGTTAATCACTATGGATGCACAACGAGCTGTAATCAACAGGTCTTGTTCCATCAACACGTCCTTCTTCAGTCCTCGTCTCCCACTCTGTTACCCAGGCGGAGTGGGAGACGTTCTCAATTCTCAACAGTTTCTACAGTTTCCTCTGTTGCTCTAATGACCCTTCTCAATCAAACAGAGCAAGAGCGATTCTACCACCTATTGTGCCTAAACTTGTGGTGATCTGCGCCTCTTTGTTACCACGCACTCTGACTCCTCTGGTGCGCTATCCTCTTAAAACAATGACATTTAAACAAGTTACAGGTCACACTCAGAGCTGAAAGAGTGAGTTTGTTTATTTTATTTATCCATGTCTAACAAGCCAGGACAAACGTTTCGGCTATCCAGCCGTTCGGCTACCCACCCTAGCATTCTGGGGCAAATATTCAGTGAAAATAGCAGATCTACAAGCTCACAACGTGACATGTTTTGAGCTTATACTGCAGATGTGATTCCAGACATGGTGTGGAGAGAATAAAACTAAGCCCTGGGAGACCCCGGTCAACTAAGTATGTAGGGTTTACTATAGGACATATCGCTCACACATACACACCCCTCGACAGATTCATGAATTACTTCAAAAGTCGTATGGCGCGTACTACAAGCCGGCACACATACAGTACAGGGAAGAGGTGTGCCCGAAGTGTCCAATGTAGCCTGCATGCCTACCTTTAGCAATGTGTCAAATCCAGTCCGTTCATCGCTAGACTGCCGTCTTTTCCGATCAGATTATTGGATTTATTATTGGAATCATTACTGGTTTATCCTGCCGTCTATTCCCGGGAGCTGGCTGCCTCGTCTGATCCCGGAGGATAGGCGGTAACGCCAGGTTTGACAGCTAAGCTGTCACATATTCATTGTGAGGTATCTCTCTCTGACTAAGTGGTGAATTAATAGCCTACACACTAACGCCTTGACACAACGAGGATCTTTGCACATTGTGACTGACTGTGACTGGTTAAGACTGAGACTTTGACTCAAGGAGGGTTTATCTATGAGTCATCCAGTGGTGGATGGGACATATAAATTGAACTTCCTTATTGAAAATGGTATGAACTGCTGTGTTGGGCACTGTTGCGTTAGACATTATATGAAATATTGAACTTTGTGGGGTTGAAGTTATAATACACCATTGGGACATTGACATTCGCTGTGTGTCTGCGTGTGTGTGTGTGTGTTTCAAGCATAATATTCTATTTTGGTGTATACAGTAGACTGGTGGTAGAGTTGTTTCTTACAATTTATATTTTGTCAGACTGTGACTGACGGGCACCCCGGCATAACTGCCAGCGACTGCTACAAACTCCCCCGTCAGACCTTATGAACCTCTTGTCAATCATATCCATTCCAGACACTCACTAAAAGAATCCAAATCTGTTTTCAAGGAATTATAATTATAGACTACCAAGTAATCACACCTGTGGGCAAAAACTGATTTGGATCCAAATGGGATCAAACCACGTCCATGTCTGTGGACAAAGGTTAAATGTAGTCAAAGAGGGACAATGGACTCTAAAAGTAAAACTAGAATATCCACATATTAAAGGTAAGGTACGCGATATTTTTTTGGTCAAAACAAAAGGTTAAAACACTATATTCTGATAGTATTCATTGCTAGAGACTAGAGTGTTTGTTCAGTAACAGGGGTCTCCCCGTCTCTCCAGCTCTTAAATAGAAAATACATTTTCAGGTGGGTTGCAAATTTTCAACCAATCAGGAGGGAGTTCCAGTTCCAATTTTGACTGCTCATTATTTTGTGTCATCACTTCCAATTCCACTTGTTTATCCTGTGTCCTGTATGAGTTTTATCTCCTGATTGGATCAAATTGGATTCATGAAATCGCCGGATTCATGAAATTAGGGTGTGTATAATAGCCTTGAATATTCTGTGCACAGAACAGGTGTGTCAGATGATGAATCCCACCTGTTTGTAAATCAACTACGCATTCATGAGTGCATCATTTGCATTGTTCCATGCCTCAATTCACACAATAAAAGGCATCCAGACTCAACATGCGGGCAGTGTACTACAAAACCCCCCTCCCAAAAAAACAAAACAGAGGTCCTCCATGTCAGGAGTAGACAGAAAATGTGTAATTACTTTCCAAAGTGCTTCAAAACGTATTACCAGTGTTGATAAATGTCAGGCATGGGAGGAAATAACAGCTGCTGTCAACCCCATGTCTGCAGAACACTATTCCTGAGGTAAAAAAAAGAAAAAAAAGTGGTTTAATTTAAAACTGGACTGCAAGAAAAGAATCACCAAACGCAGACAAAGTTTCTCCACCATGGGAGGAGGGTAGAACACTGGACAGCTGCTTTCAGGGTTTGATCAACGGATCGGCAGCATAATAGGTACGTAACGTAGACTAATGAAGGCTACTTTTATATTGATCCGTGAGGGCCAGAAATCATGTAAGCAGTGTCTGATTGCCGTGCAACTTTGCACACACACACTCCCAGTAGCCTAAGTAAAATCTTGTATCCCAAATGCGCTATACCAGGTCGCAACACAGCAAAAGTGTGTTGGAATTAGGTGGGTCTGCTCTGCTGGGTCCAAATATGGGCTTAAGGCCGAGCAGGCAACCTGATCTGATCTGCGCTCAAAGGCACGCACTTTACTAAATTTGTTTTATTTATTTATTTTTATTTTACACATATTGGGCACAGAATTTTTTTTATTACTGCAGTTCACTAACTAAACCTATCAAATTTTGCATGAAGAATAAGGCATTCTAAGCGCCGTCAAGTAAGTTTTCTGTCACATGTTTCAGAGCCGACGTGAGTTTCTGTGTACTTAATGAATACATTCAGGTAAGAAGAGGGATGATGAATCATACTATGCTCATGGAAAGACCTCTTTTTTAAAATCAAATCTGAGTCTGAAAGCCAACACCAGGAAACAGATTAATAATAATAATTGTATAGGCTCATTTATGAGATGGGAGCATCATAATTGAATCGCAGAATTCCCATTACTCTTCCTTTACAAATTGGTTCACTGTTCTGTCAAGGTTTTTTTGGTCTATATATAGACACCATATTTATTCAAATCAGTTTTTTTCACTGTTTTTAATGGGTTTTTGAGGTGTGGTTAATTATGTACTTGGGAAAGGTACATAATTATTGATAGAAATGTTAATGGTCTTTGTCCTTTCTCCTAGATGTCACATTATTTGCAATTCTGCTCCTCTGCAACAACTAATGAGCCCTCTGTTCATGGCCTGTTTCTGGCAATGCAATGGCAAAAGTATTGCCATCAAAATACAAATATTAGATACAAATGTAGTTGTATTCAACGCATGTTCAGGAGTAGAGACCTCCCTCTGCTCAACCTCTGCTCAACTTGGTAAGGCAATCACCTTACCAAGTTCAGCCGCGCTGCTTATCTCTCAGCCAATCTCCGCTGCCATCACCACAGTATAAATACACCTGCGTCTGCAGCACCTACCTGTTTGTGTTCACTGCTAGTTGTTCCAAATCGTTCCAGATCGAATTTATCGCTAGTAGTCATTCAAAACAAACGCGCGTCTCCACCGTGAGTCTTTGCATTTATAACAGCTAAACTCCCCGTGCAGACCCGTTTAAAGCATTTAGCTTCGCCAGTTCAGCATTTAAAAAATTTAATCCAAGTGTTCCACAGCAGGTAAGCAGGTAAGCCAGGTAGTATAGTTCTTGTTTAGGTTTCGGGCCGCCGTCCGTCATGGACGAGCTGCAGATCAATGCGTCAGACGAGGAGCTCTTCTCCGAATATTCGCACGTCAACGACAGCCGCCGCTCCAGCCGCTCTGTCCACCGCGAGACCAGCAGCACGGGAAACCAACGCTCGCTTCCCCCAGCCCAGCAGCGAGAAGAGCAGGACAGCGGACCCGATCCTCATCACAGCCAGACACCCACCACCTCTCGCCACGGAGCCTCTCGCCACGGAGCCTCTCGCCTCTCGCCTCGGCCCTCCTCCTCCCCCCCCCCTCCCTCACCCTCACGCCGGCCGACGCAAGCCTCTTACGTTCCTCCAGCTCACAGGCAGGTACCGGCCACTGCGGCCAGTGCCTCGCCTTCTCCCCACCACCTTCCCTCCTCCCTTCCCCCGCCTCCCTCCCCCGCAGGGCTCACGCCTCGCAGGCAGGTGTTTCTCCGCACCTCGCCATTCTCCCCCGCACGGCGGCCATTGCGGCGCATTTCGCCATCTCCCCACCTCCCTCCCTCCTCTCCCTCACCAGCACGCCGGCGGGTGGTGCAGCAGCGCACCCCGCCCTCCTCCAACCCCCCCCCCCCCTCCCTCCCATTCCCGCTCCCCCGCACGGCGGCCATCGCGGCGCATTTCGCCATCTCCGCACCTCTCCCCCTCCTCTCCCTCACCAGCACGCTGGCGGGTGGTGCAGCAGCACACCCCGCCCATCTCCAACCCCCCCCCTCCCTCCCATTCCCACCCCCGCTCCCCCGCAAGGCAGCAGCCGGGGCGCACCGCGCCCTCTCCCCACGCCTCCGTTCAACCAGTCCCAACTTCACCCCCAGCGCAGCATCGGCGCCCGGCACGCAGCCACACACCGGCCGTCTCCCTTGCTCCTCCCCACGCCGCACGGCGTCTCGCACCCCAGCCACCCCAGTCCCCTCCCCCCACTAGACGCCCCCGGACAGCACGCCTCCAGGCTCAGCCAGCCCCTCGCTCAGGCGGCACCTCCCCCGCCTCAAGCCCTGCCCCTCGCTCAGGGCGCACTGCCGCCCACCTACTCCCTCCCGCCTCCACTGCTGCAGCCGGCACTTTCCACTCAGGCCTCGCCATTACCTGACCCAGCTCAGCTGTTTTCATTTCTATCCTCTATGTATGCCCAGGGCTCCCACGCACCTCCCAACCCCAGTTCAGCTACCTTCTCAGGAGCCTTCTTGCCCACCGCATTCAAACCGTTCCCGGTACCAGCCCCATCACACACCCTCGCCACTGCTACTCCAGCCGCCGCTCCTCAACAGGATGCAAACCGGCCCTCCCTAGTCCCCGCTGCCCTCCGCCAACAGATCATTTCCGGTACGTACGTAGATCTGGCCCAATTACTCCAACCCTCCATCACTGACCCGCTACGGAACTGAGAGTTCACCACCCCCCTCGGCTTCTTAGCGCAGCTACGCCAGTCCCTCCCTACCCGGTCCCGGGACCTCAGCCCCGTTGAATTTTCATACGCCTTCTCCCTTTACAGAGACGTCTTGTGCTCCGCCTACCCTGACCGCCGGACCGAAATGGACCAGTACCTTACCAACGTACTGGAGCTGGCCATTCGGTTCGGCGGTATAGGTTTCTATAACTACCATATCTTGTTTTCCACGCTAGCAGCAGCCCGCCTGCAGCAATTCAACCAGTGCACCTACTGGGGAACTCAGGAGCAGGAACTTTTCTGCAGGGTCTTCGCGACCAGGGTTGCGCTGGCTTGTGACATTTGCGGAGCGCCATCCCACCCGGCCGAAGCATGCTCCACAGCCGTTGAGAAGCCCCACCCCAAATCCTTTCCTTCCACTACCACCAACGCATCTCGTTCACTACCCCAAATGCGTTCCGCAGGCCCTCCGCCCCCCCTCATTCCCAGGCCCGCCCCCTCCGCAGCCGTCACTAACCCCGCCCGGAACTCCGGCGGGACTGACAAATTGGGGAGGCCTATCCTCCTCCAGGGAGGCCGCACCGTGTGCAACAATTTTAACAGTCGCGGTTGCCACCTATCGGCCTGCCGGTACCTCCACATTTGCTCCTTCTGTGGAGGTGCCCATACACGCACTGCCTGCCCTCACAACCCAACAGCATGACTAGGCCACTTCCTTAGCACTCCCGTCAACATCCCAGCCCTTGCCACTGCACTCCGCAACCACCCCGACCGGCCCTTCGTCACTTTCATCATCAATGGCTTCACCTATGGTTTTCACCCCGGATTAGTAGTCACCCCCACCACTTCCCACACCTGTCATAACCTCCAGTCCGCCACCCAAGACCCCCAAGCGGTCGACACATTACTGGCCAAGGAGGTCGAGGAGAGGTTCATGATGGGGCCCTTCGACGAGCCTCCCTTCCCCGTCTACCGCATCAACCCGATCGGGGTGGCGACCCGAAAGTACTCGGGGAAGAAGCGCCTCATCATGGACCTCTCCTCCCCCCACAACACCCCCGTCCCCAGTATCAACAGTCTCATCCCCAGCCAAGACTATTCCATGCACTATTCCTCCGTCAACCACGCCATCAGTTTCATCCACCTTGCCGGCCACGGGGCCCTCCTATCTAAGGCAGACATCACCAACGCCTTCAAGGTACTACCCCTCCACCCCGACCACTGGCCCTTCTTTGGCGTGCTCTGGAAGGGCTCCTATTATTTCGCAGTTCGTTTAACGTTTGGGTGCAAGAGCAGCCCCAAGCTGTTTGATTCTCTGGCCGAAGCACTGTGCTGGATCCTCCTTAACAACCACCGCATCCCTCACCTGGTCCACCTATTGGACGATTTCCTAATCGTCGAGCCCACCTCAACCCCCCCAGCCCAAGGCCTGAACATACTCCGTTCGGTCTTCAAAGACCTCGGAGTCCCCCTCTCCGAAGCCAAAACCATCGGCCCCTCCACCTCACTGGAGTTCCTAGGGATCACCCTGGACACCGTGGCTTTTAAGGCCTCCCTTCCCCTCGAGAAGCTCCACCGCATCACCCTTCTCCTCCAAAACTATATTCTCACCCCTCACTGCACCAAACGCCAACTACTCGCACTCCTCGGTCACCTCAACTTTGCCCTCCGCATAATTCCCCAAGGCCGCCCCTTCATCTCTCACCTCCTCGCCACAGCTTCCTCCGTTCCCAACCTGCACGACCAAGTCACCATCACTCCCTCCTGCCGCACCGACCTCCACCTCTGGTGTCACCTTTTAGCCAACTGGAACGGAATCACCTTTTTTTATGACACGCTCGTATCCAACCCTGACGACATTCAGCTGTACACCGACGGAGCCCCCTCCATCGGCTACGGGGGCTACTACCAGGGCCGTTGGTTCGCCTCAGAGTGGTCAACCGAATTCCTCGCCTTCACCCCCCCCTCCACTCACCCCTCCTCCGCACTCCACGAGCTTTTCCCTCTGGTCACTGCCGCGCTTCTTTGGGGGCACGAGTGGTCCCGAAGGAGCATCCTGGTGCACTCGGACAACCAATCCACCGTTGACATGATCAACAAAGGCCGTTCCAATTCCCCTGCCATTATGCCCTTCCTCCGCCGCCTCATCTGGACCTCAGTCACCCACCAATTCATCCTCCGCGCCGCTCATGTCCCCGGTCACTCTAACCAAATTGCTGATTCTCTCTCCCGCCTTTCTTTTCAGAAATTTCGTCGTCTCGCCCCGGACGCCGACCTCTACCCAACTCCGGTTCCTCAGTTTTCCACGACAATCTTCACCTGAACCCCCAGCTCCAACACCTCATCACCCAGGCACGTCATCACATCGTTAACAGCTTCGCACCCAGGACCCTATCCAGCTACCTCACGGCGTGGAACGCCTTCAAGCGTTTCCACACCCTCACCGGCACCCCGTTTCCGTCATCAGACGTCACCATCATCGCCGCTTTCCTCACCTACAGCCACACTCAACTACACCTCCGCACCTCGACCCTCCACGTCTACCTCAGTGGAGTCCGGTTCTTCTTCCGACTGATGGACGGATCGCAGAGCCCGGACACTTCGCACCCCCACATCACCATGCTGCTCCGCGGCCTCCAGCGCAGCGAAGTCCGGACTCCACCCAGACGCCACCCTCTAACCTCCGACCTACTACTCCACTGCCTCCGCACACTCCGTGCCGGCTACCTCACGCCCCTGGTCTCCTTAACCCTGGAATGCATGTTTCTGTTGGCGTTCTTTGGCTTCCTGCGGTGCTACGAGATGACGTCCTCCTCCTCCCGGTACGACCCGTCACACCACGCCAGCATAGCAGACATTGCCTTCCACTCCAGCGAATCCCTCACCTTCACACTGAAGCGCAGCAAAGCAGACCAGGGGCACGCATCCATCATCCATCTCTTTAAGCTGGACTCGCCCCTCAGCCCTTACGAGCCTATCCTCCGCTACATCGCCACTAGACGATCCCTCAACGCCACTCCTCACAACCCTCTATTCATCACCGAGACCGGTTCCATCGTCACCCGCTTCTGGTTCCACCATCACCTCCGCCAAATCCTCGCCCTCTCCGGCCTTCCACCGCAGCTCTACTCCGGCCATTCCTTTCGAATCGGCGCCGCCTCCACCGCATCCAGACACGGCCTGTCAGACCACCTCGTCCGCATCCTTGGCCGATGGTCCTCAGAAGCCTACCACTCCTACATAAGGACGAACGTCCACGACCTGCGCAACGCCCATCTCCACCTAGGCCGACCGTAACCGGCGCTGGTTTCCTAGCCTGTCCACCCCGGAAGGGGGTCCCCTCCTTCGCGATCCTTCCCGAGGTTTCTTCCTCCTCCATCCTCCCCGGAGGGAGTTTTTCCTCGCCCGACCGAGGGTCCAAGGACAGGAGGAATCACACGACAGTCGCCGCCTAGAAGCCACCGGCTCTCCAGGTCCCGGCCGAGGTACGCCCCACTGCCCAGCATCCCGTCCACGGACCGGCCGAAGCCTGGGCCAGGATGGACCGGACTCGGCCTTTCCCTGGAGGTTACATGGTACATGCCATAGTTTCTTCCAGATTTCGGAGCCGAACCCGAAACCAGGGAGTTCTGCCACCGAACCGCCAATGCACGACGGACGCCATCCTTCTCCGCCTTCCGGCCTTGCCAGGATGGACCGGACTCGGCCTTTCCCCGGAGGTTACATGGTACATGCCATAGTTTCTTCCAGATTTCGGAGCCGAACCCGAAACCAGGGAGTTCTGCCACTGAACCACCAATGCACGACGGATGCCATCATTCTCCGCCTTCCGGCTTTGCCACTTCCAAGCCAGCCTTTTGGGGGCAGTGTCGGAGCGAAGGCGACAGACCGCTCCCGAGCAGACAGACTGCTCCCGAGCAGAGCAACCGCGGCGGTCGCCTGGCTCCCGAGACTATACCCCCACCCTGAGTCTCGCCCCACCTTGGGCTCCCCAGCTATACACATATATTTCATTGTACTGTGTTCAATAAATGCTGTTTAACCTGAGCAGAAGGTGTGGTCTCTTACTAGTGAAATGTAGTTGTATTCAACGCATGTTCAGGAGTAGAGACCTCCCTCTGCTCAACCTCTGCTCAACTTGGTAAGGCAATCACCTTACCAAGTTCAGCCGCGCTGCTTATCTCTCAGCCAATCTCCGCTGCCATCACCACAGTATAAATACACCTGCGTCTGCAGCACCTAGCTGTTTGTGTTCACTGCTAGTTGTTCCAAATCCCCTCCTCCTCCCCAACCACCTCCTTTCTCACCAATTTTGCCCTTCTAACGTTATTTCTTCTCCTTCCTCCAGGAGCCCCAGGGCGGGGCAGTGTCGGAGCGAAGGCGACAGACCGCTCCCGAGCAGACAGACTGCTCCCGAGCAGAGCAACCGCGGCGGTCGCCTGGCTCCCGAGACTATACCCCCACCCTGAGTCTCACCGCACCTTGGGCTCCCCAGCTATACACATATATTTCATTGTACTGTGTTCAATAAATGCTGTTTAACCTGAGCAGAAGGTGTGGTCTCTTACTAGTGAACTGGTAGATATGTCATGTCTTCAACAACAACATATCTTGAAATCAGTCTTTTTAGTTCTGCCTGATTAACTTTTCCAAACGGTTGGAACTACAGACATCTGTAGCATACAGGGACTACCAGTAAGAATTGAATTGCCCTCTTAGCCCAATTTAACGTTGCTGTTAGATGGGGACTTTGTTATTGTTCCAGGCGTTAGCCTGGACCATCCACCATCGCACACACATCCATTGTTTAGATCCGGGTGCTTGTCGTCGAGTCTACAGCCGTAAACAGCGCAGCGTAAACGGTAAGAAAGCTGGCACTAGATGTACCCTGTTTTAATAAACCTCTGGCACCGAATGAGTTAAGGGCTAGGTTGAGTTGGAGTCTAAGTCTGAAGAGTTTTCAGGCTGTGGTGCAGATGGGGAATCTGCAGTCTTGACTGACGTAAGGACATAATTGAGGTTGTTGTGCGTGGCACTACTTGTTTGTATTTAGGCTTTGGGTGGTACCCCAAGGTGAAAATAACCTGTTAACTGTCAGAAACAAATTAATATCATAGAATGTAAAGACGACACTACAGAGGGATCTGTCTCAATTGTCAAATTCATTACAAACTCATTGGCTTAGAAATGGCTCTGGTACTCATCTCAGCATAGATTGAAATCTGAAAAAGCTCAACATAAGCCCCCTATGAATATGTGTGTGAGTGTGTATGATAGCAGGAGTCAGATCGTGCGCGTCTGTCTGTCTGTCTGTCTGTGTGTGTGTGTGTGTGTCTGTGTGTGTGCGTCTGTCTGTCTGTCTGCGTGTGCGTGTGCGTGTGCGTGTGCGTGTGCGTGTGTGTGCCTGCATGTTTGTGTTCAAGACAGCATGAACCAGAGCGGGACAAATAGTGGTTCATCTTTCAACATGACATATAATCTCTGCTGTCCTTTCTGTTTCTTCGTTTCTCTCAGCCCCTGTCACTCACTCTCTCTCTCTCTCCTCTCTTTCCTCACTATGACCCCCTCCCCTCTCTCACTTTTCTGAATCTCTCTCTCTCTCTCCTTCTGTCTCTCTCCCTCTCACTCCACCGTTACTCTCTCTCCTAAACCTTTGGGGGCTCTACTCTCTATTTGTGGGGGGCCGCTGCCTGCTACTCACTCTCTCCTAACTTTTTGGGGACCGCTACTTAGTCTTCTTCCATGCTGACTCAGACCAAATACAGTAGATAGTAAGTCCTCTCCTCTTCTGTACCATTTTCACATCTCCATCATTCTTATCGTTCATCTTTCCTCCTCATCATTTTGTACTCTACCCTCCCAAGTTGTCTCTATCCCTCTACTCTCCACTCCTCCACTCCTCTCGTCGCCTCTCCTGTTCATAGAGCCCAGCCAGCATTTTATGCTGAATGCTTTACACACTGAATACACTCAGCCTGAGCCTGCACTGGGCTCAACTTAGCTAATTGTTGTCACTTAATTAGTAAGTTATTGATGCTGCTGCTTAATTACTTAAAGAGTCAGTTAGTGACTTAGAGACATTAAAGTGTGTATTCAAAAAACACCAAGCAATAGCAGGGCCAATATCAGCCATTCCGTAATATGAAATTCTAGGTGAAATTACGTATCTCCACTATTTATACCATGAATGCATGTACATGTACACACAGACACACACACACACACACACACACACACACACACACACACACACACACACACACACACACACACACACACACACACACACACACACACACACACACAGCATGCATGGATGTTCATGTGAACAACAGAAACACTCTTGCCTGCAATTGGTTACAGTAAGTGTTCACATTCCACCAGAGAGTCAATTTTACACTTACTTACCTCCATAATAAGAAATCATGTCGACAACCCCACAATACATGTCTCATTTCAGAGACAGAGAGATAGAGCCGGAGGGGGAGGGGGTTGGAGAAAGATTGAGACAGAGACACAGAAAGGAGAGGGAGCAAGAGACAAGGTCTATTAAATTGTACAAGTAGATGGGAGTTTTCCTGCAGCAGACAGAAGCCATATATAATACTTTTGTGTGTGTGTGTGTGTGTGTGTGTGTGCGTGTGTGCGTGCGTGCGTGCGTGCGTGCATGCGTGTGTGCGTGTTCAATGTTTGGACTTTTTGTACAGTGTGTGCATTGACCCGCTCAAGCTACATGAGGCACTGTTAAGCTATATACAGTACAGGAAGATGATGGTGGCTGCAATTGATGAAGCCAGCAACATACAAAACAGCACAAATATACAATATCAATTCATGTTGTAGGCCCAATACATTTCCTGGTGCTGTCTGTATATACAGTACCAAAACGTAATTTGGACCTTCTCAACATACTGTACATCCACACACTATTTTAGCCATTGTTCCTTAGACAAAGATTATAGATTAATACGATTAATAACATTATGCGTTGATTATACATTTGTTTGACTACTGAAGGTTAATAAATGACAGCGTCTCTGTATAGTGTTGGGGTGTGACAATGTCCACATTCACACATAGTTGCAGTGCACCTTCCATTGTTATATGGCCTAAGTAAGGCTAGAGCAGAACATAATGGATCACAATGGAACAGAACAGAAGAAAGTGGATTGGAGCGGAACAGTTTGGAATGGATCAAATTGGAACAGAAGAGAACAGACCCAGCACAGAACGGAAGAGAGTGGAACAGAGCAGAAAGGGAGAATGTACAGAGTGGACTAAGGAAAAAAGCAGTGTATAAAACAGAACAGGACCAACAGAAGGAAAGTTTAGGGCGGATTCAGACTGGGTCCGATTGATTCGAACCGTTCCCGAGTACGATTGGCCTCTCCCAGCTGGCCAGCATTCACATTGGCCAAAATTCTTTCATTCAAAAGTAATGGTAAATATGCGCCTCATGGGGGCGCTGTTGACTATGGGGCTTTGGGAGATAGAGAATGTCATTCACAGAAGAAGAGTCACTTGTCAGAGTTTAAAGTGAATAATAAAGTTTGACTGTGTTCCTGACGTTGTCTTGAGTTATAATAATAACAGAACAACAATACACAACCAAAGCAGTGTGTGCATTGGTCTTTGAAACCTCAAAATGTAACGTCGTCTCTCGCGTCTCTGTTATTATCAATATGATAGTCACGTCACTGATGCATCCTTGGTATTTTAGCAGTGACGTCACAGACTAATCATTGGTATATTTATCCTTATATATACGTTCGCTACACATGTGTTTTTTGTTTATTATTTTTCACGGCTCGCCCTACTCAAACACTAGCGGGATTATTATTTCTTGTCAACATTCAAGTAGAACTATGAGAAGGTATAACCCAGCTAAAAGAATGCGTCATTATAAAAATATATAAATGATATATGATTAGCAGTCCACTTCCTCCTGTCAGTACGGATGGATTCACATTGCAGCGTACCGTACCCGAGGACGCATCAATCGCACCCGAGACTACCTCGGGAGGCGGTCCCGGGTACGGTACAGTGATCCGTTTTGGGGAACGGTACGCTACATTCACACTACCACAACATCTGCCATGTGGTCCGGGGTGCGCACCCGGGACCATAGTCTGAATCCGCCCTAAACAGAGCAGTGATAAACAAAACCAAGTGGAGAAACAGAAGAGAAAGGTAATGATCTCAAATTTTAAACATTGAATGTTTTTGACAAACACAGAACTTCACTACCGCCCCTGTAGATAAGACCTATTGCCAGAGGGTTCCACCATCTGAAGATTATACATTTAAATTAAACATTAGTTCGGATTCGGTACCTCTAAATTGGGTTTTATAATTTTATGATGTCTGTCTCCAATTCATTGTCAGTGGAGCAGCTCCGTCTCTTGATGACAACACCAAGGGAGACGTGTCTCTGATTTCTGTCAGAAGACAGAATCAGCAGGTGCAATATACCAGCAGATGGTGAATGCCAAAGAGTCCCTTCACGGTTTCAGTCTACATATCTTTGCTTTTGTATATTAAGGACCATGATACTACAAAATAAACATAACTGTCAGTTTATCTGTCCGTCCTCATCCATTTTTCTACTTGTGGGTTTACCAATCGATCTGAACTTGCACACATGGCGATAGACAGACAGACAGACTGATGTATTGATCCCAGGGGGGAATTTCAGTTGCCAATGGCAGTACAGCACTAAGAAACACAGAAGTAGAAGCACATACAGCTCCCCAGCACAGCTCTCATGCCCAGCTCTAGATGGGTGCACATACAAGTAACAAGACTAACAGACCATCAGCACTCAAAGATCCATCGTCTTCTATTAATTGAGATTCAACTAAGCCATCATCAGAATCACTCTGATTGTGTTTATAAAACAGAATACCTGTTTGTGGTGATGGTAAAATATGAGCTAAACTGTGAGAATTCCTTTGAAAAACTCATATTTCAGCCGTGATATCTTTGTCTGTGATATTATGTTGTGTAATGTAATTATTCCCATGAGCGACAGGTATAAACTGCAAAGATAAAGGTTGCTCTGGGATACTTGTGTCTCCCACAGACCTAATTGGGAAGGCATAAATGTTGCCTTAGATTCTGTAACAACAAGTTTGTTTTGTATGTTTAAGCGCATTGACAAACACCGCAACGGAAAACATTCAATCAATCAATCAATCAAACTTTATTTATATAGCACATCTTTTACACAACCACAGGTAAAAAGCAAAAAAAAAGAAAAGCAACAATACAAAGCAATCATACAGATTGTGGGTTAACTGGAGTCACGCACAGTGGGTGGTTAACTGCTGTGTATTGTATCCTAAGCAGTGGTGGAAAAAGTACTCAGATGTTTTACTTAAGTAAACGTATCAATACTGCAATACAGAAATACTCCATTACAAGTACTGTAAATGTCCGGAATTCAAAATTTACTTGAGTAAAAGTACAAAAGTATTGGCATCAAAATATACTTAAAGTACCAAAAGTAAAAGTGCTAACATATTTGAAAATATCAGATCTACAAACTGAGCCGAGCTTATAGATCGGCTATTTTCAAATAGCCTAGGTATAAAATAGGTCTAAAGTGGTTAATGTATGTTTTATAATGTAATCATTTATATCTGAAAACAAACCAGTTACTTAAGTTTTCAAATAATTGTAGTGTATTTGCCTCTGAGATGTAGTGGAGTAGAAGTAAAAGTATAGACAATTGGAAACACTCCAGCAAAGTAAAAGTACCTCAAAATTGTACTTAAGTACAGTACTTGAGTAAATGTACTTAGTTACTTTACACCACTGATCCTAAGTACACAAAATAAGCTGCCGGTGCAGTGGTAGGGAGAGATAGCAGAGTGAGTTAGCATCTGATTCTTCTATCACTCCTCCTGGCTTCACCGTGTATAGGAAGGACAGAGACCCTGTACTGAGCGGTAAGCAACGTGGGGGGGGAGTTTGTGCCTTGATCAACAACAACTGGTGCAAAGATGTTAAAATCCTAGATAGTCACTGCTCACCAGACCTTGAACTTTTAATCATAGCCTGCCGTCCTTTCTACCTACCACGCGACTTCAGCATTGTGATTGTAGCCGTTGTTTACATTCATCCTGGAGCTAATAAGGACACAGCTATGAGGGAATTACACCAGGCGATCAGTGCACAAGAAAATCGCCACCCGGACTGCGCAGTCATCTGCCTAGGCGACTATCAGCAAGTGCATAGATGACATAGTCCCAAAAAAGACAGTTCGGATCTATCCCAATCAGAAACCATGGATGGACAGCAGAGTACGTGCACATCTGCATGAGCTGGTTTCAAATCTGGCGACGTGGAAACGCGCAACACGACGCGCGCGGCCCTAAACAGCGCCATCAGGAAGGCGAAAAAGGCCTACACAAAAAAGATGCAAGACAAACTCAGCAATGGCGACATCAGGAGCACATGGCAGGCGGTACACACCTTGACAGACTGCAAAACAAGAACCAGAAGCGAGGTGAACCCGCCTGCCTCCCTCCCCAACGAACTGAACACTTTCTACGGCCGGTTTGAGATCAGCTCCAACCGCGGCAGCCAAGCGGGGCCATCAGCAGCACCAGCAGAGGAGAACCCTCTAACCATCTCGGAGAGAGAAGTGCGTACAGCCTTCACACGGGTCAACATCCACAAGGCAGCCGGACCTGATGGGATTCCAGGCCGGGTCCTTAAGACATGTGCAGACCAGCTGGCGGGTGTCTTCGCTGACATCTTTAACCTCTCCCTCTCCCTGGCTGTGGTCCCTGCAGGGTTCAAAATGTCAACCATTGTGCCCATTCCCAAAAAGGCCAAAGTGACATGCCTGAACGACTGGAGACCTGTTGCTCTCACCCCGATCGTCAGCAAGTGTTTCGAGAAACTGGTGAGGGAATACATCAGCTCCACGCTACCTGCCTCGCTGGATCCGTGGCAGTATGCATACCGCAAAAACAGATCCACCGACGACGCTATTGCCATGGCTCTCCACACCGTCCTCTCGCACATGGACAACAAGCTGCTGAAGGACAAATATGTACGTATGCTGTTCGTGGACTACAGCTCAGCATTCAACACCATTGTCCCAGCAATACTTGACAAAAAGCTCAGAGACCTAGGGCTACACCCAAGCATGTGCGACTGGATACAGGACTTCTTGTCCAACCGACATCAGGTGGTGAGAATGGGCAGCATCACATCCGACCCCCTGACCCTCAACACCGGAGCACCCCAGGGATGCGTGCTGAGCCCTCTCCTCTACTCCCTGTACACGTATGACTGCATAGCCACACATGTCTCCAACACCATCATAAAGTACGCGGACGACACGACAGTGATAGGCCGAATCGTCAACAACGACGAGTCTGACTACAGAGAGGAGATCAAATCACTGGCACACTGGTGCCGGGAGAACAACCTCTCTCTTAACGTCGACAAGACCAAAGAACTGATCGTGGACTTCAGGAGGCCGCGGAGAGACCATGCGCCCATCCTCATCGACGGTGCTGCAGTGGAAAGGGTCAGCGAGTTCAAGTTCCTCGGAGTACACATCGAGGAGGACCTCAAATGGGAGACGCACTCCACACACGTGAGGAAAAAGGCTCAGCAGCGACTGTACTGGCTCCGCCGCCTGAAGAAGCTCGGAGTAGGACGTCGCATCCTCAGGCTGTACTACAACAGTTCTGTTGAAGGCATCCTAACAGGCTGTGTCACGGCCTGGTACGGGAACTGCACTGCCCGAGAAAAGATCAGCCTACAACGAGTAGTGCGATCGGCAGAGCGGATAATGGGAATCGAGCTCCCAGCGCTCCAGGAACTGTACAAAAAGCGGTGCGTGGTCAAAGCCAAGCGCATCATCAAGGACAAGCACCACCCAAGTCACAGACTGTTCAACCCCCTACAACGACCGCGACCGGGCAAGGGGCTCTACCGCAGTATCAAGAGTTCCACCACCAGGTTTTGGTGTAGTTTCAATCCAGCTGCTGTCAGAATGCTGAATGGGGCATAAGCCTGGATGAGGCATGGGCCTTGTTCAGCAGCCTGACAGCAGGCGGTGCAGACTTTTCTGGCTCTTCCTGAACACACCTGTGGATTATACCAGGGACAATGACTTGGACTTTAGCCCCCCCTCGGACACACCTGTGGACTACACCAGGTACAAATGACTTTTTGTTGAACTCCCTCATGGAGCTACTTGCGGATTATACTAGGGTCAGTCCACTCTAGGTGGACACGCACTGACCTTTTGCACCTTAATCCCTTGTATAACACACTGACTTTTTTTTGGTCTTTTTTTATTGTGCTCCTTTTCCTCTAAGCACCTTAACGTCCATTGTCTATCATGCACAGTATAAGTATAACATGCACAGTATACAATACATTGCTGCTATGCTCAGGCACCTTAGTTTAGTTTTTTTTGTTTTTTTATTATCTCAGGTAATTTGTAAATATGTAGATAACCTGTCTGGCCTTCTGTTGCTCTCTTGTTTTGATCTCCTTCCCACCTGCCCCCCACCCTCTTCTTCTCCCCCCCCCCTCTTCTTTCTATGGAAACTAACGTTGCGATGGGAACGATGTACAAAAAAGAATTTCACCCACTTTTTTACCTTGTAAACCTGTGATGTGACAATAAAACTGATTCTGATTCTGATTCTGATTCTGAGTGAACGACGTCAGAGTTGCTGCCGTAAAGATACTGTACATACTGTAGTCATACATAGTGATTTTCTTTTTCTTTCCTCACACATCCCCTTCGAGGGTCGCATCCGGCTGAGGACGATGATTGTTTTTGTTTAACGTTTGTTTCATTTGCTTATTTGAATATCAAAAGGAGCACATGACATCAATCAGCCTCTACACGATGCTATCAACTCGTCATTATCATGTGTCATTCTCAGCTAATGAGATGCGTTTGAGCACAGAAACATCAAACGCATTATCTCTATATGCATTATTCATTATGATGTATGTAGATGTGAATGTACTGTAAAAAGCACAACAATAAATACATTCTAAGATTATGGACTCTGAGGGACAAACACACAAACACACAAAGTGCAAAGTTCATTGTTCTTGTCACTCACACACCCATTTCATTCAGACAATTTAGACAATGGATAATCCACCTACCAACCTTTGAGCAAATTCTTACACTGTAAATGGCTATAGCAGGTACAACAATGGCATTAAAATTAAGTTTTGCGAATGTTAAATAAGGAGGATCTTTTCCCTCACACTCCAGGGGGTGACGCAGGGAGGACTTCCATAGAGTTAAGGGGACTTCTAAACGGGCCATGCCGAATATAGGTTGCTTTATTCGGATACAATTCGCGGAATTGCCCGCCCCTGCTGGTTCTCTGAATTTTTATTTTTAAATAGGCTCTTTCATGACAAATTGACCACATATATGAAGTTAAACAACTAAATTCTATCCAAACGCTATCTGAAAAGTAAATTCTGTGCCTCAAAAAAGAAGTTAGAGAGCGTTTTAAAACCGAAAGTAAAAAGTTCACACAGACACGGACGCGCACGGATGCGCACATGCGTGCGTTAATTTACGCACTGGACAAACATAAACAGTAGGGAAAATACGGATTTCAGAAAGAGGACTGTGTTTCAATGCAGGAAAACACCCCAGCATCATTATATAGTGGCTGATAGAGGGGAAAAAATGCAAAATACATATATATAAATATTTTTCAAATTTAGGCTTAATGTTGCCTACAATCCCTTTAATGAATTCTAAGCGTGAGCATACCTAACCAAACAAACTCGTCTCAATTAGCAGTTAATCAATCAGGTGATGGTCTCAGTTCTAATACCATGACCTCTTCCCACAACCTAACCCATCTCCACTGTATGTTAAGTTCTCTATTGTACTAGGAGTCCAGTATGGAGGTTTTGTAACTGTATAGTGTCTTCACCACCACCAACGTCTAGAGTCCAGGGGAGTTCTCTCTCCACCATCATCATAGGGCTTACCATGTTACCTTTAACATGTTAGCTTTAATGGAGTCTAATCACCAAAACTCGTCAGGCCTATCGCTTAACACACGTATCACAATAAATTGTTATTATTTTCAACTTGATCTCTCCTTATTGAAATGACTGTAGACCTGTCAAATAAAGTGATGAGTTTTATCACAAGAGACAAGACTAAAAGGTACAGTACTACTTAAGGGGAGAAGAGAAGAGAAGAGAAGAGAAGCGAAGAGAAGAGAAGAGAAGAGAAGAGAAGAGAAGAGAAGAGAAGAGAAGAGAAGAGAAGAGAAGAGAAGAGAAGAGAAGAGAAGAATGAGGAGGTAGGATGAATAATCCAACATTTAATTTGAATCTTAAAATTATGAAATATAAATATTTAAACAATACAAGTGAGCTTTGATTTGAGGTCAACAATCACCATGTTTCAGACTGATGAGGGACATCAGTCTGACACGTTTAAAACATAAACTTTTCTCTGTGTTGTTTTAAAGCAATAATAATATATATGTGCCAAAATATGTTTCATTCTAAATAATCTATAGCCAGACCCCTATCCTAGAATGAATTGCATTTGAATTCTTGGAGTTCAATGTGAGAAAATGCTCCCTTTTATGTGTGCAGGAGGCAGGCAACTGGAGTCTGATTACTTATTGGAGACTCATTTTAGACCAAAATCAGATCAGACTCAGATTCCGCGAGGATGCATCCGTTCTCGCACATTTCTCCAAATTATTACTTCAAAATCAATAGGTATCGATTCATGACTCAAGTCCAAACATTTATGGCTAGCCAGCTAATATTGACCTGAAATTCCCTGAAAAAAACAACCTGTTTATAGTTTGACCTCAGAAAATGTCAGGCATTGACATTTTATGTCTCGGTAGGAAATTGTATAGTATTGACTGGTGAAGGTTAAGAGTTAGGACTGGTTAGGAACAGAATAACTCACAGAGTGACACTACAGTCCCACCAGTGTCAAGGCATAAGTGGTGTATGAGTACCTAAAAGTATGGTGCAAACACAAAGAAAAATGGCTCCTGACCACCAATTAACCAAGCCAGAAGAGACCACCCACCCGATCAGCATAGCACCCAAGAATATGGCATCGGTTGGGCTCTGTAATGATGTCAGTAGACAGGAAAACAAAAGCTCTCCACTCAACGAAAACGGGAAACGGACCACGTACCCTCCGTGGCCGCGCATTTGGCCATCCACTTCAGAATCACGCATTCCTACATCCTGTAATGTGTCCTAATTGTATCCAAGATCTTAACATATCAACTTAATAACATTCTTATTCTCTTCATTTAAACCCAGTCTTAAAGCATGACAGAGACGGAGTCCAAGGGACATTCATGATGCATGGCAAATTGCAATGTTAAGGGCCGTCCACACCAATAATGTAAACATTAGTTTTGTCTGAGCCCCAACATGTTTATGCCCTGTTAACGAAACCAGGGTTCATGAAATTCTTCAAAGTCGAGAGGTGTTATATATCCAGCATATTTCCTATCAACAATAAATTGTACTTTAAATACTCTCTCTCTCTCTCTCTCTCTCTCTCTCTCTCTCTCTCTCTCTCTCTCTCTCTCTCTCTCTCTCTCTCTCTCTCTCTCTCTCTCTCTCTCTGGTGCTGAAATACACTGTTATCTTATTCATATTTGAATGAGTCTCTCAGCAATTTCACCAGACATGTTGATAGGGAAATACTGCACCAGACCTGTGTAGTACTTTAGACCAGGTTTCTGACTTTTCTTACTCACCATAAGATAGCAATACATCAACAACAAACCTCTTTGTCTGGGTTTATTAGATTGTGTCTGAAAAAAGCTACACAGTAAAATCCTTTTGAGTTTAATTACACTAACACAGAGGAATTTACTGTGCACATAGCATTCAGCCACACACAAACAGCAAGTAATAATCTTCACTATCTTCCTGTAGCTTCCAAGCTGCTCTCACACAGTCAAAGGCTTCTCTGTTATTTAATCATTGCCATTTTAAAACATGTTTCCTTTCAAACAGATGAACTTTGAAAGGAAGACAGGGGGTGTTAAGTGACAAATGGTCCCCCAAGATACACTGCATGATAAAAACAAAACTGAGTTTAGCATATTATCCATTTGTTTGCTTGATGTGATGACTGCTGACAACAACATATTTTTCATCTTAAAGGAAAACATTTTCATCCCATTGCTTTGATTTGAGATCAATAATAAAGTGGGGCAAAACAAATACTACTGTCTTCTGTTTGGTCGAACACGAATGTCTGTAGGCCTATCTGTCTGTCCGCGGGTCTGGGGCTTAAGTGAGCATGCCGGGAGACCAATTAAGGAGGGAGTTACTGTAGTCAAGCTTTGAGATGACTGAGGCCTAGATAAGAAGCTGGGCAGACTTCTGAGTGAGGAAGGGCCTGATCCTTTGGATGTTGTGAAGTGTAAACAAACAGAAACGAGTGACCGCTGCAATGTGTGCCTTGAAGGACAGCTGGCTGTCCAGGACAACACCCAGGCTTTTGGCAGCTTTTTTGGAAGCCACCAGGGAGTTGTCAGTGGAACTAGTGAGATTCTGCATGAGGCAGGCCCTAAGAAAAGCTCAGTCTTATCTGCGTTGAGCTTAAGGTGGTGGGAAGACATTCAGTGTGAGATCCAGGCATACAGCAATGCGCTCTTCAACCTGAGTGGTATAGGGAGGAAGGAGAAAAAACTGTTGAGTTTCATCAGCAGCTTGTGAACAAAGATGACAGAGCCAGGAGATTTGGTGTAAGAACAAAAAAAATATATATATGAAAAAAAAAAAAACTGCCAGCAAAGCCATTATCACTGTCACCACTTTCAACCTGGCATCCTTATTTTGGGGTCATCATACTGTTGGTGGAAATGTTCTGAAAACATAAAAAAACAAGAAAACAAGAGCTATAAGCGTGCGAGCGTGTATATCGGCTAAATGGCCCAAAATCCGAAAGAAGGAGGCAAAAATTGCCCCTATACTCAACTGAATTTGTGCAAATTTTATTTGGGGGAAAACTCCATCTACTGTCACACAAGATAAATATTAGTCCTCATCGAAGCAAATATCAGGATAGGTACGTAAACTTTTTGCCCAATATTTAAACTTTTAAAGATGAGTGTTATTAGATAAAGTGTAGGCAGGCTGCCAGTGGATCCCTACTTAAAAATACCAATATGTTTCAGCGTGCCTGGATCCTAGGACAAAACCGTAAATTCCTCAATTGAGTCCAAAAACGTTAAATAGCCCCCTTGGTTATACAGTATGATGAGAAAGAGCCACTTTTTATTCTCTGACATACTCCCACACACCCACTTTCTCCATTCCTGTGAGAATGTGACACCGGAGGTCACAGATAAAGAGAGAACAGAGGACAGATAACTTTGAGAGGACACGGAAGTGTGAATAAGAGCTAACAGCATGTATCAAAGTAAGTGTGTGTGTGTGTGCGTGCGTGCGTGCGTGCGTGCGTGCGTGCGTGCGTGCGTGCGTGCGTGCACGGCGGCCCATCAGAACAAAATACATGTATTGGTCATGGTCCACGGACAGTGCATTCGCGATAATAACAAAACGGTTTAAGTTTAACAATGTATTTCTATTTTCTTTTCTTTTCCTACCCCAGTCCCATTATTATTTAAATAATGAAGGATAGGGGACATCCTAGGCTATTTATGATGGTACTCACCCTGGATTGTTGCTCAGATCACATCAAAGAAGGCAAGGAGGGTGGAGTTTTGACCATTTACTGGCCAGCTCAATAACAGACATACCTATATGGGGTGTGTGTGGTTGATTGGTCAAAGACGACCAATAAGGAGACAGGAATAAGGAGAAGAAAAGTAGACAGTGTAAGAACTGTAATGTCCAGTCCAGTCGTGGTAGAACTATAGGTTACTTGCGTAACCCCGGTTTTATAAATTGCGAACGAGCTGTTCACATATGGGATCAGCGCCCCCTGGCGATGATATTACAGAAGCTTCACATTAACTCCCTCGGGCCAATTCCTATTGGCCCGGTGGGCCGTCAGTCGCTTTCCGGAAATCCCTACCCACCGAGGGTACAAAGGACTCGGAAAGCGGAAGTTACGTTCTCTTTCACACCAGCTTCCTTCTGCCGAGCAAAAAGAAGGGCGTTTTTGTGAACAGCTCGTTCGCAATTTATAAAACCGGGGTTACGCAAGTAACATATAGTTTTATTACATTGCTCTCTCACTGTTCACATATGGGAGTCATAAACCCCCTGAATGTAACCGCAAATCAAGATACCCACAACCTGTACCAGGGCCCCGCCCCCTAAGGGGACGGGGCCCACGGCACCCAGGGCCCCGCCCCCTAAGGGGACGGGGCCCACGGTACCCAGGCGCCAACAGACCCACCCATTTTAGTGGGGCCCTGACAGACCGTAGTCTGCCTCATAAACTAAAAACCAGGCACAGCCTGTCTAGTTAGTGGAGGGCCCTGACAGACCGAAGTCCGCCTTATTAATCTAAGGCCCAAAGGTCGGCCTATCAAACACTAAGGCAAGGGGGCATGAACAGATCCTATGTCCGTTCTAAGCACCTAACCACCCTCAGGTGGAAGCCACGCCCAGGACTGCGTGCGCCATAGAAGATGACGCCACGTCCAGGCTGTAGAAAACAGCGAAAGTCGATGGAGACGACCAACTCGCCGCTGTGCAGATGTCCTGAATAGACACCCCTTTGAGGAGAGCCCAGGACGTCGATACACTCCTAGTAGAGTGCGCCCTCAGGCCTTCAGGCACTGGGGCTCCCTTACTAACATACGCCAGGCGAATAGCCTCCACAATCCAACGGGAAAGCGTGGACTTAGTCACCGCCAGTCCCCCAGGCCCAGGGCCCAGGGAGACGAAAAGCTGGCTGGGACGGTTCAGGGCCGCCGTCCTCTGGACATACAGCCGCAGGGCTCTTACTGGACAAAGACAGTGTAGCCTCCTGTCCTCTTCTGAGGCAAAAGGAGGCGGATGAAAGGCCACCAGCTCAGTTGGCATAACCACCGCTAGGTGGTTTTTGGGAACGAAAGTCGGGTTAGGTTTGAGAATAACCCTACTGCCATCACCATCGAACCTCATGCACTCCGGAACCACCGAAAGAGCATGCATATCGCTCACCCGTTTCGCTGTTGTCAGCGCAACCAGGAGCACCGTCTTGAACGTGAGGAACTTTGGTTCCACCGTCTCCAACGGTTCAAAAGGAGGACGAGAGAGTGAGTCGAGCACCAGGACCAAGTCCCATGTGGGAAACAAGGACCGTGAGACAGGATGTTCACGCAACGCGCCCTTCATGAACTGGCACACCATGGGCTGTTTCCCCACAGTTTTCCCATCAAAACCAGCATGGCTGGCTGAGATGGCCGCCAAGTACACTTTGATCGTGGAGAAAGCATTTCCGAGATCCAATCTATCCTGCAAGAAAATCAAAACGTCATAGACCGAGGCCTGGAACGGAACCACAACCGGGGACCGTCCCAGACACCACTCCTCGAACACACTCCACTTAGCCCCATAAGCGTTTCTAGTGGAGAGTGCCCTAGCGGCCTGAATAGTGGCCACCACCCTAGGTGGCAGTCCTGTCGCAGTCAGATTTTCCCTCTCACGGGCCAGACCCACAGATCTAGGTCTGCAGGCCTGTGATGATGAATCTCGCCCCCCGCCTGCTGTAGCAGGTCCTCTCGCAGCGGGAGGGGCCAAGGCTGCTCGTATAGCAGGGGAGCTATTTCCGATCTCCACGTGCCCCCTGCCGGAGCCACCAGCAACACCGTCAGGCCCTGGAGCCTGACCCGTTCCAGAGTGGGATGGATCAGCTCCAGTGGAGGGAACGCATACAGCAGCCCCCCTGGCCATTCGTGCGCCAGGGCGTCCAGGCCCAACGGGGCCTGACCGCTCATCGAGAAGAACAGCGAGCACTTCGCGTTCTCCTTCGATGCAAAAAGGTCTACCTGAGGCCGTCCAAATCTGATCCAGATTTGGCCCGCCACCGCGGGGTGCAGTGACCAGTCCGAATAGCGAAGCTTGCCCCTGGACAGAAGATCGGCTCCTCTGTTCAGAAGTCCAGGTACATGAGAGGCGCTGATTGATTTCAGGTGCGTGTCGCACCACAGTATCAGCCTCCGCGCCAGACCGTCTAAAGTAGGAGATTTCAAACCTCCCTGCTTGTTGATGTAAGCCATGGTCGTGGTATTGTCCGTCCTGATCAGAACGTGACACCCCCCGATGTGGGGCTTGAAGTGTTTCACTGCCAGAAAAACTGCCATCAACTCCAAATAGTTGATGTGGGCGGTCCTCGTATTGTGGTCCCACAGACCCCTGGCCGTACGGCCCTCGCATGTTGCGCCCCAGCCGGTCAGGCTGGCATCGGTGGTGATCGTCTTTCTCGAGATGACCCTCCCCACCGGGACGCCCTCTGACAGAAAAGAAGCTACCTTCCATTGCTGGAGGGACCGCATGCATTCCGCGGACACCGTCACGCGGCGAGAGCCCTGAGTGGCCGGGATCCTGAGGGAGCCCATCCATCTCTGAAAAGGTCTCATGTGTAGCCTGCCTAGGCGTACTAGGGAGATGGCCGAAGCCATAAGTCCCGCCGCCCTCATGCAGACCCTGTACTGGACCTTGTGGCCCAGTTGAAAAATGGCTAGACACCTCAGGAAGGAAGTTATCCTCTCCTGAGACAGGCGAGCTCTGAGAGAAATCGCGTCTAGCTCGATACCTATGAAAGTAGCCCGATGGGACGGAGTGAGCACGCACTTTGCTAGGTTCAGCGTGAACCCCAGGGAGGTCAGGTGCGACACCACCAGATTGGTGTGGTGGCATGCTTCCTGGCGCGAGTCCGCGCTCAACAACCAGTCGTCTATGTAGGTTGCGATGCGGACACCCCTCCTCCTCAAGGGAGCTAACGCTGCCTGAGTGCATTTCACAAACACCCTGGGACTCAGAGACATCCCGAAAGGGAGGACCAGGTACTCGTACACACGACCCTCGAACATGAAGCGCAGAAATTTTCTGTGCGGAGGATAGATAGGGATGTGAAAATAAGCGTCCTTGAGATCTACTGAGCTCCACCAGTCGCCCTGGCGGACCGTGCGTAGCAACGCCGCTGCCGTCAACATTTTGAACTGAAAATTTTTCAAATACCTGTTGAGAGCTCTTAGATCCATGATGGGACGTAGCCCCCCTCCTTTCTTCTGGACGAGGAAGTATCTTGAGTAGAAACCCAGACGGCTTTCTCCCGGTAGTACTTCCCGTACGGCGTTCTTTAGCAAGAGTGATGCAATCTCCTCTCGTAACGTTACGGCCGCTTGGCCACTCGCTTGTGACAACAATACTTTGTTGGACATGGGTGGTTTCCTGGAAAACTGTAGCCTGTACCCCCGTGCTATTGTACGAAGCACCCAAGGGTTGGCGTCGCATTCTTTCCATCGCTCGAATCGGAGCGACAAGGGATTTGGAGGGGTTGTTATTTGTGTCGGGCGCACGGGCGCCGCCATCTTTGTTGTGTTCGTTGGCCCGGCAACACTTTTTATTGTTACCTTTGAGTGCGCATGCGCGGCCATTTTGAGAGCCTTCGGCTTGGCTGTGCTTGTTAGCCTGGTTAGCATGCTTGGTGCTACATGAGGGCTCATGTGCGCCGCCATCTTGGAAGGCGTCACGTGTTTGCTCCCGGCCATTGTGTGTGCCAACACGTGTCGCCCCAAAATGGCCGCCTCTGGTGACAGAGTAACACTGGGGCCTAGTCTTAACTTGGGGCGATTTTTGGACCAAGGAAAATTTTGGCGTGACCCGTGTAAGAGATGACGGTTTAGGCCCGCCATCTTGCCTTGTCCACTGCTCACCAGGGACCCCTCGTGAGGGGTCCCTCGTGAGCGGTGGCTCATTTGTACATTGGTTGTGCTTTGTTGCATATTTGGGCTGTTTAATACAGAATCTGTTTTTATAACAACAACATTTGGAACAACAAATACAACAGGAGACACAGAAACATTCACAAAATCGTGTTCTGCAAAATGTGTGTGTGGGTGTCTGTGCTTCTTTGCGGAGCTTCGGGAGCGATCGAACGCCGTCTCCACTAGCGCCGTCGAAGATCTCCTCCTCTTCCTCGGTGAGCGTGGATCGGGGCCTCGGGCCATTAAATCCAGGCGAAAATCCCCCGTCTGGGGGGAGAGGGAACCGGGGGAGAAACTGTCCCTGCTCACTAGGCAGGGCGAGACAATGTCATTTACCCTGCTTGAAGTAGCGACCCTTGTTGGCACCTCTCTGCTGGGGCCTGGTGTTGGGGGGGCGAGCACGTTCGCGGTCATCGTCCCGACGGTCGCGCTGTTCGCCTCTGCCAGCAGCGGGTGGGGCGGATTGGGACTGGTTCTGGCGAGCCGCACTCACCTGTCGGACCTGTGGTCTGCCTCTCACTGGCTGCCGCGAGGGACGGGTCTGGGGTTTAGAGGGAGATGGTCCAGACGGAGCCTGTAAACAGGACAGGGCCGCCTCGTCCTGGGCTTTGCGTGTCGCGGTGCTTTCCTGTAAATAAACCATGGCGCCTTGGAAGAGGTTGCCAGCGGTTACCTTGAGGTTCTGGAGGTACTTTTTATCGTCCGGGCCTTTGAAAGAGACGTGATCCAGCCAGCGTCCTCTCTCGTGGATGACGCACATCCCCAGGACTCTACCGTTCCATTCGGTAGTATTTTTATTAAGGAGCATTATCTCCCGTTGGAGGCGCCGCATTTCGGCCAGTTGTTGTGGTGTGGCGGCGTCTCCTACCTCCGTCATGAGAGCCATCAGGGACCCCTGCAGCAGAGCAGCAGCGTTGAGGGCTCTGGCGCCCGAAGTTGTTGCTTTGTAGACCGCCCTGGTAGCAGCGGAACCAGCCACGTCCTTTTCGCTGCTGAGGCACGGTATTTCTTTTGCTGTAGAGAAGGGGGCTTTCTGGCCACGCGGATTGCTGTGTAGCATGAAGGTGGCCAAACTACGGTCCATGGGCGGGAAGGCCGAGAGGCCGAGTTCGCCTGCACCCGCGCAGTCAATATCGAACCGCAGCTTTCTTGGGTCGGAGTCAGGAGCCAGTGGAGAGCTCCAAGACGCCGTGAGGCCAGCAGCGAAGCCCTTTGCCAGGGGAAGTTTACACTTTTTCGGGACCTTCTCCTCCACGGAGCCTAGTCCCTGCCACTCGGAAGCGCTGGAGGGGGCTTCCTCGGCTTCGTCCGCGGGCCATCTGAGGCCGCATCTAGCGGTGGCTAGCTTGTAAACTTCCAGCAAAGTAGCCTCGCTCCTTTCAGGTGGGGGAGGTGCGCCTTCAGGCTGGGTTGTAACCGTCTCCTCCCTTACCGCAGGTACGGCATCGGCGATCGCAGGTAGCGGTGGGCCGATGGCCGGGAGAGGAAGGTCGTGGTCCGTGGTTTCCAGGATGACGACTTCTCCGTCCCCCTCGATCTCGTCGACGACCTGGTAATCACCGTCATCGTACTGTTGTACCTGGTAGGAAGTGAGGGTCTCGTCCTCACCCTCGTCTCCGCCTGAGAAACCACTCCTCGCTGGGGAGGAGTAGTGGGAGCCAGCGTGGTGATGGCCGCCACCGTGTTCCGCTGTTTGGTCTCCCCTCGCGGGAGAGCGGGAGCGAGGACCGAGTTGTTTTAATGCAGGTCTGCGTCCGTCCCCTCCGTGGAGAGAGCGAAGCTGATCCGATGGGTCCGCGGCCCGGGTGGGGCCGGCTGCTGCAGACGGACGGGCCCGGCGAGAGAAAACTTCCTCTCCGGCTGTAAAACCGGCGGGCTGTCTGCGCGAGTAGTGGCGGGGAGCCGCGTCGAGCTCCTCGGAATCTTCGTACATGGTACGGGGGGAGGTAGAACCTCTGGGCTTTGATCAGGCGGTTCTGGAGCTCCGAGGGGTGGAGGCTAGCACAGTCAGTGCACCTCGGGGGCTGCTCGTAGGCCGCGACGTCTGCGTGGGCGAAACCCAAACAAATAATGCAGTAGTCGTGGGTGTCCCACTCGTCCAGTAGATGGGCACAAGGACGGGTGCTGCATCGTCGACGGGGGGGGGAAATCCAGGGTGGGACCCCGGTCGTGGCGAACAGCAGCGGCGGGAAGAGCACGCCGAGACATGGTGTTAAGTAAGCTAGGCTAAGCTAAGCTAGCCGTAGCGTCCGTCCGCTGTTTGCAAACGAAGAAATCGTCTTCCACTCCGTGGAAGGGGAAAAGGGAGAGTAGCGAGCTCCGGGGACTCTCGGTGGACTGAGAAACCGACTCGTCGCTGTCGAGATCGTCGAATTCCCCGCAGGCTCGTACTGTTTGTAGAATGTGATTTGTAGTAGCTCTGTGTTCATCGAGGCAGAAGAAGCGAAAGAGAACGTAACTTCCGCTTTCCGAGTCCTTTGTACCCTCGGTGGGTAGGGATTTCCGGAAAGCGACTGACGGCCCACCGGGCCAATAGGAATTGGCCCGAGGGAGTTAATGTGAAGCTTCTGTAATATCATCGCCAGGGGGCGCTGATCCCATATGTGAACAGTGAGAGAGCAATGTAATAAAACCGTAGCGCACACACACCTCTCTCTCTTTCTCTCTATATATATATATCTCCCTCTCCCTCTCCCTCTCTCTCATCTATTACAGTTTTTCACAATTGTTAACACACGTTTCTCCAAACAATAACGGCTTTCTCAAAACTGCACACACAAAACTGAAAACCTCACACACAAAATGCTAAACCCCACACTGCCTTTGCAAGATGACTCTTTGCCATCAAATCTTTTAACTGTTCACAAAATGGAACTCGTGTTTTCATTTGGTACACACAGCCATATTTTCAAATGACACACACATACCATTCATTACAGTACACACAAAATGCTAAACCCCACGCTGCCTTTGCAAGATGACTCTTTGCCATCAAATCTTTTAACTGTTCACAAAATGGAACTCGTGTTTTCATTTGGTACACACAGCCATATTTTCAAATGACACACACATACCATTCATTACAGTACACACAATAAGCATGTGCTGCACACTAACAAACATTTACAGCACACTGCAGGGCAAAATTGAAAACACAATCATAGAAATGGAACACACCATGACAATGACTCTGGAGAATGAGCCATTTCTCCTTTTGTAAAATGACTCAGTGTAGGCCTACTTTTTTCAAACATAAAACAAAACAAATATGCAGCCAAAAATGTTTTATTTCTCTACATGATTTAGGCATCATGCCTCCGGTTCATGTCTGGCCAGAGGGCCTCATCCACATCATAGGCAATGTTCTCCCTGTCCAAGCAGCGTTGGAAGAAACGCCTCGAGTGGCGCATGAAGCCCTGACAGACCTCAACAGTGACTAGGGCTGCAATCGATTTTTACGATTTTTGTAAATTGACATTTTTCGATTTTGAATTGGAAAAAAACATATTTTACTAATCGAGAATCGTTTGTTTTGAAAAAATCGGAAAAGAATCAGAATCGTGACCCCAAGAATCGGAATCGAATCGAATCGTGAGATAGCAGAAGATTCACACCCTAACAGTGACGTCGCCACAAGCCTCCTCCATGGCCTGGAGCAGTGGGACCCGGCTCTGTGGGTTCCGTTCATTTACCTTCCACCTCCAAGCTCAAAATAACTCCTCAATGGGATTCAGGAAAGGAGAATAAGGTCGAAGGTACAGAACGGAAAAATGTGGGTGGTCCTGGAACCACTCACGCACTGGAGCAGCCCGGTGGTGCAAATTGCTCACCAGACCTGAATGTTTAGAGATTTGACTATTTAGGTGTTATAGATTGATGCCTTGAGATTTTGCGTGAGAAGTGTGTGCAGCAACTGAACATTGTGTGTAGTGTTTGGACAACAAGGTGTGTTGTAAATTGTTGCTTTGAGATTTTGCGTGAGAAGAGTGTACAACAACTGAACATTGTGTGTAGTGTTTGGACAACACGGTGATAATGTACTGAACATTGTGTGTAGTGTTTGGACAACAAGGTGATAATGTAATGATAGTGATGAGTGTAAAGAAGGAAAGTCAGAGTCTAATGCAGATAAGGGAGTGTGAAGTAGTGCCAAATTGGGTCGAGCGATTAGTACATGAAGTTAAGGTTGTGAAAATTGTGCCGAATTTTTGCTTTTTGTGTGTTAACAATTGTGAAAAACTGTAATCACCAGACCTTGAATTCATTATACTTACATGTTGGCCATTTTACGCCTCCACAAATGTAGTTTAATGATTATCCTTGTTGTTTATATTTACTTGGAGCCAACATGAAGACAGCAGTGAAGGAATTACACCGGTCTATCAGTGAGCAGGAAAATGCTCACCCGGACGTGGCGTCCTAATTAATTAGCCATTGTTAACACCCATTACTAGGCCCTGAGAGTGAGAAATTCTCCAGAAGCAGTTTTCTGCCGATTTAGGTATTCTGGTTCAACAATTTTAAAATGGGCATATCAGATTTCAATAAATGACACACCATTTGAAAGATTACATTCTGTACGTTCATAATCTGCAAAAAGCTGAAAAATTACCGTGGCCCCATTGTGTCTCAACCCATTGTATTTCACATAATGTGTGGGAGATTTCCACCCAAGCAACTGGGGTGTTGGCACCAACTGGGGAGACGAACAGGGCAACATAAACCACCAGCGGCAGCACCACCTGAACCATCTCAGAGGCCGACGTGTGTGCACAGCCTTCAAATGTGAGAACATCTGCAAGGCTGTGGGCCCTTACGGGATCCCAGGCCGCGTCGGAAGGGCTTTAGGTGCTGAAGCAAAGGGCACCAACCTTGGGGGGGCACCAAACAGCATGGAGAAAGTGAAAGAAGACAGAACTATCGCCGAAAAGCCGAAATTTAGAAGCAGCGGGTGCTGACAAAACGGTCCGGGGGGACCTTTTGTCAGCGGTTTGTCAGCCCCCCCGCTGACAAAACGGTCCGGGGGGGCACCGACACGGGTCGTAGCACAGGGCACCACGAAGGGTTAATCCGGCCCTGGTGCTAACCAGCTGGTGGAAGTTTTTGCTGACATTGTCAATTTTCGCTGTTTATGGCTATTTGGGAGTCCTTGGCATGCAATCTTTTGGGAACCCTGTCCTAGCTCAGTGTTTCTCAATCCTGGTTCTAGTAACCCCCTTCCCTGCATGTTTACAACATCTAAAATATGCAGGGCAGAGGGTCCTCAGGTCTAAAATGTACAAATATTAGTTTCCATGACTCCTTTTGCTCATTCCCCAAACTGCGTGCGCGAACTCAACCAAACTTGCGTTAGAAGCTCCAAAGGGAAGTAATTTAAATACCAAATACATGTACGTTATTGTCGATCAGCTATTTTTGGCACGTGTGTGTGTGTGTGTGTGTGTGTGTGTGTGTGTGTGTGTGTGTGTGTGTGTGTGTGTGTGTGTGTGTGTGTGTGTGTGTGTGTGTGTGTGTGTGTGTGTGTGTGTGTGTATACAATGATATAATGTGTTACTTAAAGGTAGGGTAAGTGATATTTTTTGGTTAAAACAAAACGTTTTGTATTAAAAGGTTAAAGCACTATATTCTTGTTCAGTATCAGGGGTCTCCCGTCTCTCCAGCTCTTTAATAAACAGAAAATACATTTTCAGGTAGGTGACAACATTTCAGCCAATCAGGAGAGAGTACCCATTACAGTTTTTCACAATTGTTAACACACAAAAAGCAAAAATTCGGCACAATTTTCACAACCTTAACTTCATGTACTAATCGCTCGACCCAATTTGGCACTACTTCACACTCCCTTATCTGCATTAGACTCTGACTTTCCTTCTTTACACTCATCACTATCATTACATATCACCTTGTTGTCCAAACACTACACACAATGTTCAGTACATTATCACCTTGTTGTCCAAACACTACACACAATGTTCAGTTGTTGCACACTCTTCTCACGCAAAATCTCAAAGCAACAATTTACAACACACCTTGTTGTCCAAACACTACACACAATGTTCAGTTGCTGCACACACTTCTCACGCAAAATCTCAAAGCATCAATCTATAACACCTAAATAGTCAAATCTCTAAACATTCAGGTCTGGTGAGCAATTTGCACCACCGGGCTGCTCCAGTGCGTGAGTGGTTCCAGGACCACCCACATTTTTCCGTTCTGTACCTTCGACCTTATTCTCCTTTCCTGAATCCCATTGAGGAGTTATTTTGAGCTTGGAGGTGGAAGGTATATGAACGGAACCCACAGAGCCGGGTCCCACTGCTCCAGGCCATGGAGGAGGCTTGTGGCGACGTCACTGTTAGGGTGTGAATCTTCTGCTATCTCACGATACGATTCGATTCCGATTCTTGGGGTCACGATTCTGATTCTTTTCCGATTTTTTCAAAACAAACGATTCTCGATTAGTAAAATATGTTTTTTTCCAATTCAAAATCGAAAAATGTCAATTTACAAAAATCGTAAAAATCGATTGCAGCCCTAGTCACTGTTGAGGTCTGTCAGGGCTTCATGCACCACTCGAGGCGTTTCTTCCAACGCTGCTTGGACAGGGAGAACATTGCCTATGAGGTGGATGAGGCCCTCTGGCCAGACATGAACCGGAGGCATGATGCCTAAATCATGTAGAGAAATAAAACATTTTTGGCTGCATATTTGTTTTGTTTTATGTTTGAAAAAAGTAGGCCTACACTGAGTCATTTTACAAAAGGAGAAATGGCTCATTCTCCAGAGTCATTGTCATGGTGTGTTCCATTTCTATGATTGTGTTTTCAATTTTGCCCTGCAGTGTGCTGTAAATGTTTGTTAGTGTGCAGCACATGCTTATTGTGTGTACTGTAATGAATGGTATGTGTGTGTCATTTGAAAATATGGCTGTGTGTACCAAATGAAAACACGAGTTCCATTTTGTGAACAGTTAAAAGATTTGATGGCAAAGAGTCATCTTGCAAAGGCAGTGTGGGGTTTAGCATTTTGTGTGTGAGGTTTTCAGTTTTGTGTGTGCAGTTTTGAGAAAGCCGTTATTGTTTGGAGAAACGTGTGTTAACAATTGTGAAAAACTGTAATCAGCTTGATTTGTATAGTCTTCCAGTTCCAATTTGTTCAGCTCATTTCTTTGTGTCACCACTTGCTTAATCTGTATCCTGACTGAGTTTACCCTGATAGGATAAAATTGGTAGCCCGACCTGAAAATGACTTTTCTGTTTAATAAAAGCTGGAGACACGTGGAGAGTGGAGACTCAATGAGTATCACAATTTAGAGCTATTTAACACTTATTTTGACCAAAGAAAATCACTTACCCTACCTTTAAATAATGCGTTGCCCCAACATACCACTGTTTTGTATTCTGACACTAGAAAACTACTCTTCATGGCCAAAGGTGGATTTTAACTTCAAATAGTAGTCTTATCTTAGTCTGTATCCTTGACTCTATGGAAACAGAAGTTGGTAACACATTTTTCTCCACAAAAGAAATTGCTGGCAGCAGTTGCATTTAGTCTTTCTCAAGGTTACCTAACAGATCATCGTGGTTGATGCGAGTTTCAAGGAACATGTAGGAATTCCCTTCATCTCTCTAACGCCTACATGTGAACTTGTGTCAAACTCACGATATCATCCTCCATCGCCCTTCTTTAGCTCTTTCTATCATCGTTCTGCTCCTCTCTGCTTTCTTCCCTTTTCCATGCAGAGTTTTGTCATTATTTATACTTGCAGAACATTTAAACAGAACATCGGTAACAACATCTTCCATCACACAAGACAATTAAAACTGATTCAGATTTTCTGTGGTACTGCAGGCCATGACACTGTCAGATATCGAGTGTGCCATTCTGAGCGGAGGGGTAGATGACTCATGCTGATTAAGCGTTGCATAATTCATGCGTATACAGTACACACAGAGTACACTGGTTGTTCGTGCACGTGGTCATGTGCAACGGATAATGTTCAAGACAGAGCCTCAAAGTAGAACTACTGTATAGCCTGAAGAATGCAAAAATACTGATATGTACCCCAAATACAAGGTCACCTTTATGGGCAGGGCCGGACTGGGACCAAAATTCAGCCCTAGCATTTTGGTCTGAACCACCACCCCCTGGGCCGTTTTGTCAACGGGGGGGGGGGATATTTTTCTAGTTTTTATTTTATTTTTTATTTTTTTGGGGTGGCACTGGCCCACCGGCCCACTGGCCCAGCGGCCCACCAGGCATTTGCCCGGTATGCCAAATGGCCAGTCCGCCCCTGTTTATGCGTACTAATAGTATAATGAATAGTAATAGTAGTATCAGCACACATCCTGGGCTTAGTATGTGAAGGAGGTGTTTGATCAGATTTTGTATTAGCTTCCATCTATAAACTTAACTGAGATTTTCAGCATGCTTTCAATGTGTTCATGCCACTAGCACAGCCGTAATGCTTGTCTTTCGGCTCGGCTTCAAAGTGTTTGATAGAATTCGCAGGTAATATCAAGTACTTGACAGGGATCGCGACGTGAACGCTTTCACGTCGCATTCAATAAAAACGCAAAGGACTGTGTAAAGAAATGGGAAACTGTCATATAACCACATGCTTAAGACACGAAAAGAAGAAGAAGCCGTAATGCAAAAGACTGATCAGATAAGACTGATCTGATAGAGGCAAGAAATATATATTTATTCTGGGTGTTGTCCCACTTCATTTTAGTGCTAATGAGACACTCCTAAATGAAAGTTGATGCATATAGTTAAAAATGTTCTGACCATACTTGAATGAGGATTTTTTTATCGAACAGAACGCAAAAGGTTTATTTATAACCTTATACGTTTTTCTGTTCTAATGATGGTACAGTACACATCATGGCGTCCCTTAGGGGAGATACTTGGGTCCATTAAAGGACCACAATTGAAATAAGCTCTGGAGCTTTGCTGTGTTCTATCACTTTGACATATGTGCAATGATGTTTTTGTTTATGTATTTTGCCAATGACGTTTTGTCAATCATTGCTCTATTAGTTATTATTTTTTACCAATAATATACCACTTATTATGAGGAAAGCCCCCTTAACTATGTTTGCAGAGAAGATTCCACATTGATTGTGCATCAACTAGCGTGAGTGTTGATCAGTTACGTGATATACTCGAAATGAAGTGAAATTGAACAGCTCTCTCTCTCTATCATATAATCACATGCAAAACACTGCAAAAAAAAGGGGAGTAGTCTCAGTTGCAAATAAGTTGTATAACCTTCAGCAAGTGCAGAATAGAGCAGCGCACATCTGGTGTTCAATTAAAGTAGGCCTATAGATACAGAAATGCATCGTAACCTTGCATGACTGAAAGTGAAGAACACATCAGTATTATGAATTTGTTAATAAATATGTATCGTAGTCAAAAATAATATTTTCTTAGTATGAGCATAACTTAACAAGACATGGTATTAGGGTTGGCGATGCAAATTCCAAACATGTAGGTTACTTATTTTCTGTTACTTTTGTTGAGGCTAGTGTAGTGACCCTAAAGACTACTTCTATTTTCATACAATAAATACTTACATTTTAAACTCGCTTGAATTCAATACAGTGAGTATAGTTCATATGCAAATTTGACCTAAATAGTCTATTTTCTAGGTTCTGGAGAATGTTTCCATAAAGCAATGTTTGAGACTTTGTGGTCTCATAGATGATTCATATTGTTATGGTCATATTTTTAATGGGGGTTCTGCAGTAAATATGTTATGCTTTGTAATTATTATACTGTTTGTATTAGGCTATAAATGTTCGGTTGATGTGTGAGCATTTTACTGTATAAATACACACTAGTACATATTTGTATTTTTATTAATTTTTTTATGTGGACCCCAGGAAGTTGTTAACCTGGTAGCAAATGGACAACAATATACTCAACAAACATGTTGACATGTGACATGTTGGTTGTTGTGTTGCAGTCACAGTGCATTCAACACGATGGCAAAAATGAAACTGCAGATGACCTATTGGAGCAGAGGCTTGAACTTTTTCCTTGTTGTGTGTGTGGTCCTGTCTTGTATACCGTGTACTGTATACTGTTATTTTCTTCTGTGTTGCTGCATGACAACCAAAAGGTTTCTACCAACCTAAAGTACCTACTTCACCTTAATACAGCTGTTTTCTTTTCTTTACAAATGTTACCTGTGCACTAGACTTGACTTGACCTGGGCTTTCTATACTTGCGAAAGCTGCTAAAATGGACATCCATGACATAAACTGTGCAGAAGAGAGAAGAACGTGTTGCTGACTTCACAGAATCTGGGAAATCTAAAGATGACCAAGGAATGGGAAGAGTTGCCCTGTCTCTAGCTCTTTAATAAACAGAACATACATTTTAGGTAGGTTGCCAACTTCAGCCAATCAGGACAGAGTAACTATTTATCAACTTCAAGTTTATTGTGTTCCAGTTCCAATTGTATCTGCTCACTTCTTTGTGTCATCAGTTCAAATTTCACTTGTTTATCCTTTATGAGTTCTCTCTCCTGATTGTGTAAAGTTGGTATCCTGACCAGAAAATGCATTTTCTGTTGATTAAAAGCTGGCAAGACAGGGAGACCACGAACAAGACCCTGGAGTCTTCAACGTTTTTTGGGCCAAGGACCCCCAAGCTGAGAAATAGCAGATGAAGCAGGGACCCCCACTATATATTGTATAAAATGGAGTTGCAGATGAAACTGTTTCATAGATTTCCATAGAAACACACACGTTTTCTTCCATTGTTGTCTGGAACTACTCAGTCTCTGTCCATTGTGCTGAAATATATTTCACTGCATTGGTTTAGGGATAAAGTATGGATATTCCTGGTCAAATATTACTCCACTATAAGTCAAATTTGCTCAGTAAAAGTTGTCCTACTCTGGAGTTCTTGCTTCAAAAGTACGTTTTTAAAAATACAAAGAACAAGAATTATCACTAATAGTGAAAATAGCAGATGTACAAGCTCACAACCAAAGGGATGTTAAGGTTCATGGGGTAAAGTGGTTAAGGGCAGGAAAATGTATGGTACATTGCGGTGATAAGAAAAGATTGACATGAAATGTACTTCTTTTAAATACCTGCCTTTGCATGTGAATGTTATATTAAACAGTAGTACTGTAAGATTTTAAAATACTGTACTTTTAAATTGCATCCTTGTTTCTGTTCTTGAAAAAGTTTGGTTTATTTCCATTTTTAGTTGTCATTCCTTGAACAGGTTTCAAGCCCTGGATGACCTGGATGTGAATCTGTTGGCTATAATTGAACAAATGTGTAGGTGTAATTTAAAAAGGCTCCACTTGATCTCTCTCTCTGCGTGTGTGCGTGCGTGTGTGCGTGCGTGCGTGCGTGCGTGTGTGTGCGTGCATGTGTACCGTATAACCCAATATATATCCCATTACTTCAGACGTCACTGCTCTTAAGCTTGATCAACACCACACACGTGACTAGAAACACACACAAGCCTGACCTCACACACAAACCCCGCGGCCCAATTGAGACACTTGTTCATTTGACAAAAGATAAATCAGCCAGTCAGAGATGGAGTGGCTACACCCACAGTTCCCCCGACACTCATCATTTACTCTGATAAATCCTTTGTGTGTGTGTGCGTGTGCGTGTGTGTGTGTGTGTGTGTGTGTGTGTGTGTGTGTGTGTGTTCCTGCACTCAATACAAGCCTGTGAGAATCTATTTGTGCTTGACTCCGTCTCCTTGCCGCCCCTGTGTTTGTTTGTGTGTGTGTGTGTGTGTGTGTGTGTGTGTGTGTGTGTGTGTGTGTGTGTGTGTGTGTGTGTGTGTGTGTGTGTGTGTGTGTGTGTGTGTGTGTGTGTGTGTGTGTGTGTGTGTGTGTGTGTGTGTGTGGCTGTGAGCGAGTGTTTACTCAAAAGCTAGTCAGGCATTGGATAACAAGGTTGTTTTAATGCAACAAGGGCCAGAGAAGGAGGGAGGGGGTGGTGGGAGAGAAAGGGAGAAATGAAGATGAGAGGGGGAAATGAGAAAGAAATATAAAGAGGTGTGGAAGACAGGATGAAGATAAAGATGACAGCAAATTGCAAGGAGGTATGTCACAGGTCTGTGTGTGTGTGTGTGTGTGTGTGTGTGTGTGTGTGTGTGTGTGTGTGTGTGTGTGTGTGTGTGTGTGTGTGTGTGTGTAGGGCGAGGGGTGGGTGGGACCAAAAGTCAAATCATTAAACTAATACCGTGGCTGGGAGGTAGATGTTAAATGAAAGTGTTGTTATATAAAATTCTATTATCATCTCCATTAGAGAAGACCATTATCTTGGTCCAGAGGTTCTGATGTTATAATGAAGTTTGTGTTCTTTAATCAAACCCCAATCTGGGCTACCAATTTATCATTTATGCCTATAATAAAAGTTCAAGTTGTCTATGGCTGCGTTTGTCTGTGTGCCCGGATTCTGCCCAAATATGGACAAACCCTGATGTCAATGCAAATCGGCGTTGTAAAGGCAACGGGAAACATGCCCGACGTCAGCCAAATCAATGCTGCTAGGCAACCACTGAGCTATATAAGAACTGGAGGGGGCATAGACCCAACCTTTATATACTGACACAGAACCCTTATACAGTAGACAACATGGCAGCTTGCAGTAGTCCTAAAAAGTCTGTTTTGTTTGTGTGCTTGGGGAATATTTGCAGATCCCCCATTGCAGAAGCAGTCTTCCGAAAGATGGCAACAGATGCTGGTGTTGAGGATAAGTGGAGGATAGGCAGTGCTGCTACATCCACCTATGCGATAGGCAACCCTCCAGACCACCGTGGCCGAGTCTGCATGAAGAGCCACGGTGTGTCCATGACGCACGTGGCCAGGCAGGTGACTAGGGAAGATTTCAGCAGCTTCGACTACATCCTGTGCATGGATCAGAGCAATTTGAGCGACCTGAAAAGCAAGGCCAACTCCGTGAATAACTGCAAAGCAAAGATTGAGCTCCTTGGTTCATATGACCCTCAGAACGAGTTGATCATCCAAGACCCATATTATGGAAACGATGAAGACTTTGAAAAGGTGTACGAACAGTGCATGAGATGCTGCAAAGGATTTTTGGAGAACAATAACTAACCGGCACAGTGTGGCCTCAGATGATCTATTCTGTCTGGCTCTGTTGGAATGACGCCAGAAATGTATTGTAAAAACATATTTCATATGTTACAGTAACGTTTCTAATCAATGCAGAACACATTTGGTGGGGCTCAATCTTTTTTATCACAGGTCAAGGGAAGGACAATGCGTTGGAAAGAGGGCCACAATGTTTTATCCCAGAGTACATACATTCCTTCAGTCACCCCTTATTATAAATATTGAATGGTCCCTTAAATTCCAGCATTTGTCCACTACATTGTGGGATTTTCATGTCAGTGTCTTAAAAGTTGCGACCTGTCCTTTTGCAGCATAGTGGTTAGGAAGACAGAGCAGCACATATAGGACTGCACTGTGACATCTCATGTGTACATGTACCGGTATGCTCTTTGCAATCCACCACATGTCTGGTATGTGTGTGTGTGTGTTTGTGTAAGGTGCCCATATTGGCCCGCAGAGGTACTGTAATATAATTTAGGCATCTCGCCATCTGCCGTCTTTCTGTCATTAAGGGGGTGTTCTCGTGCCATGCAGAGCATGCCACAGTGGCCAAAGGGACTAAACCAAACCAATCATCTCACTTTTGGCCTAGATTAATAGGCCTAAATGTTAGTCTGGATAATTCAGCTATCCTCATCCATTCTATATCTAAATGATGTGAACCGCTGCCGTTTTTCCCTCCATGGATGTGTTGACACTGACATTTATTTATACATTTTCAGAACCTTTACTGTTGTCTTCATCTGTTGTCTTCAATAACTGTAGATTTCATGTTCTGTAAGGGAGAGAGGCCTGCCAACAATGCTGCAAGATCAGCACCCATTGATTTACCATTCACCAGCTTTTCAAATCGTTATATCGGCAGCAGTGGTGATCATGCTGATGATGGCTGGACTTAACAGACTACACAGTCAAGACTACACCTTGAAAAGGAAGGAAGGAAGGATGGATAGGGGAAGATTGACAGGAGCAAATTAATGAATGAATTAATGAATTTCCAGACACTGGATTGATTCAAGGCAAAAAGAAAATCTACCACATGATGATCACTAAAGTCTGCTTCTTCAAGGAAACAAATGAACAAAAACAAATGAGGGAGCCAAAAAATATACCAATACAATGTTATCTGTAGAGATCATTTGCAATAGCTGGACCATGGTCAAACATTTCAGCCAATATTGTTCAACTCACCAAAATACAGATCAACTCTAGTCTCATCCATGAGTCCCCTTTGACAGACGGCTTAAAGTTTAATGCAATTCACAACAATTCAAGTTCTTAAGTGAGTCCAATGTGAGTACACCAATACCTTCTCAGGTCAAAACTCGACCTCTCTCTCACACACACACACACACACACACACACACACACACACACACACACACACACACACACACACACACACACACACACACACACACACACACACACACACACACACACACACACACACACACACCATCAACTGAAAACAAATTAATATTGTAAAATAGTGAAACGGTTCGGCTTCCTAGGTTTTCCCTCTCGCCACTCAAGTCCTCAAGGGCCCTTCTCTCTCCAATCATCACAGCGCATGTTTTCAATTAGAACCTTCATTAACGAGCTCTCAGCGCAATTAATGAGCTTGTTAAGTATAGTAATCATAATCACTGTGTGGGTGTCACAGCGGACGGTGCATATCAACGAGGACGGATCAGACAAACAAATCAGAGGTTAAGGTCTCTAGAAGGGCAAGAGAGGGAACCGCAAACATATTGGTTTCTTTTTGTGATTACTTTCTTTATTACGATTAACGTGATGTCCCCAGGCCAGGCAGGCCATCTGCGCCAATTTCCTGCCATACCTGGCTGATGCTGAAGTAAATTAAATAAAAGTACAGTAAACTAGAAAAGTGTGCTCCTTCACCAGGCCGGGTTGCCTACCTATGGCCTGCAAACTTTGGTCATAGCTACTTGGAAAGGGATCTGAAAAATCTAACTCATACATCTTAATCACATGAGCTCAGAGATAATGTGTACCGATTTGTGTGAGTTTTGGACAAAATCTGTAGGAGTAGTAGCAAAAAGTGTGTTTTGAAGAAAACGCACAATTTGGCGGAAATTTTTATCTGGCACAAACAGGGTCCATAAGTTGCGTCATGATCCAAGGAATCCAGGGGGTAAAAGATGTTGATTGTACAACCTACAGTTCAAGAGTAATAGGCCACAACAACATTTTATGAAAGTCATTCTAGGTGAAAAATGTAATTTAGTATTTGTCACTACATTTGCACGTACATGAAATTCGTCCTCTGCATTTAACCCATCCTAACCATTAGGAGCCGTGGGGAAGTGTAATTAATAGTTATTGTATGTTGGCACTTGCCACATTAAGCTGTAATTATATTGGGTAATAAATACAAGTAAGACGCGCGAACGCTGGAAGCGAACGCAAAAAAGGCTAGTGTGAACAAACATACCGTTAGGGGTTAAGAGTCTTGCTTAGAGACACTTCGGCACAGATTAGGCAAGCTTATATAGTTTGTCACTCATCGAAGTTGCCTCTGTGCCTCCTTGTCTGACAGCAGGCCATAGAGAGACCATGATCAGATGGGCAGCTCTGCATTTGTGTTCAGTAGTGAAATAGCCAATCTACAAGCTGTCCCCTTGGACATGAGTCATGACACTAGTATGTCACAGGGACTTTACAACCCCAACCCAACCCTTGATGCTGAGTGCCAAGCAGGGAGGCATTGGGTGCCACTCTTATAGTCTTAAGTATTATGACTCGGCCGGGGATTGAACTCCCAATCTCAACTCAAGGCCAAAGCTCTAACCACAAGGCCACGAGTTGGTCTGGTGGTTTAATCTAATTAACTATACCAACTACCTCTCTCTTGAAACTAGGTTAGGTGGAGGAGTGTATTGGCCACATTCCTGGTTAGATGGGATGTGTTGTCCCCTCTCTGCACGCAAAAAACAAACAAAAAAATTAAGAAAGAGTAGTTCTACTGATGGAGTTCGATAAAGATGCATAGAAAATGAAAGTGGTGCAGACACAAAGGAAAGAACACAGCAGGATAAAGGGACAGTGAGTGAATCAGTCTGTGATCCGGAATCGGCCTATTTCAAAACTCTTTGATGCCATCTCAGCCTGTTCTCTTTGCTCTTGTGGGTGCATCATCAAACATCATCATCACTGATAGACAACATCAAATATTAAAACCGAATATCTAAGGCGTACCCGATACCAACTCCCCCTGTGGAAATGTGTACTTTACGGAACACACATATAAGAAGGAACGCAACACTGTGTGCACCTGCATTATCAAAAAGAACATTATGCAAACCTGTTTTCCCCAAAGCCAAAAGGAAGTGAATGAAGGTAAAGGAAATGTGAAACTAGAAAAAGTGCTCCTCGAAGCACAGGTCTCCACCCGGTCAAGAACATTATTGTGGCCTCCTGGTGGCGCTATAATAGGCCAATGTGAAAAGGGTGTAATTTCTTCTTAGGCCTTTCCACGGCAATCGGACACTGCATTCATGATTTGAGGCTTTTGTTCCAAAAAATTGTTTTGCTAAATTAGACCTGCTGGTGGCGCTATAACAGGCCAATGTGAAAGGGGTGCCATTTCTTCCTCGGCCTAGTGGGAATGTGCGTGTGAAATTTCACTGAAATCGCTCGCTGCGTTCATGATTTGAGGCATTTTGTTCAAAACGGACCAATCCTGCAAACTTTGGAGGCCAACCTTAGCCAATGAGGATGGAATATGGGAAATCGGACAGATCCGTGTTGATCACATGACTATGGAGATACTGTGTACCGATTTGCATGACGTTTGGATAAAATCTGTAGGAGTAAATGGGTTTTGCAAAAATCGGCCTCCTGGTATAACAGGGCTATGTGAAGATTTTGGGGCAGAGGTGTGTGTGTGTGTGTGTGTGTGTGTGTGTGTGTGTGTGTGTGTGTGTGTGTGTGTGTGTGTGTGTGTGTGTGTGTGTGTGTGCGCGTGTGCGTGTGCGTGTGCGTGTGTGTGTGTGTGTGCGTGTGTGTGTGTGTGTGTGTACGCTTGTATTACTATTCATGTGTGGACAAAATGCCCTTAAGGAGAGTAAATCCAGACAAACATGACTGATGGGGACATTCTTCTGGTATCCTTGAGGGAAATGGTCATTTTCATGGCTAAGGAACAGCAGCAAAAGTTTTCGGGGAGACACAGAGAGAGAGAGAGAGAGAGAGAGGGAGAGAGATTCACAGAACAACATGATGCAGAGAGAGAGGACAACGAGGCTATACAGTATGAGTGACAGAGACTGTATAGGACCTGACACCCCGAAAGCATCATTGATGAGAGCATCACTGACCCGTGTCACATGAGTCCACCTGTTCACATCGGCTCTTTAGTTAAAGACTTTCTAGAACGGCCAAACAAGTGAAAACAAACACAACTTATTTGTTTAAGCGTTTGTTTACACGGCAAACAGGTCTAAAAAAAAGACCTTACTGTGCTGCTCCAACTAATTTTTGATGGTCTGCGCTGCGTGTCGATGCTCCAAAATAGAACCGAGCTCTGAAAGACTTCGACAGGTTTTGACGCGCCCACTTGACACCTCCAGTGAGGCTACAGCCGTTGTATGCAATGGGCAAGTTTGATGACGTGAGCATCTGACGCTTTCAGTGTGTCAGGGCCAGATGAGTTCTTGTAATATTGGCTAATCGCAATTATTTAGTATAATCGTCATAATTGTTTTCATGTTGAAAAATGTCCAAACATTTTCACACATCAAAAAATAAATAGTCGAAAGTTGTACATTTAAGTTGTTTGTCATGCTCAGTGGGATTTTGGTTGACCAAGCCTAAAAGCCAAACCGAAATGTCATTTTCATTTATACCTTTATGTTCCAATGTTCAATGCCAAAAACACAATTAAATCATTAATCATTAATGAGTTATTAAGTAAAATGTCATGATCGTGACAGCCCTCCTGGAGAGATGGGAGCTTGTACACACACACACACGCACACACACACACACACACACACGCACGCACGCACGCACGCACGAACGCACACACACACGCACACGCGCACGCGCACACACACACACACACACACACACACACACACACACACACACACACACAGAGAGAGACCTTAGTTAGGACCCTGTGTCATCTTAGGTCATGCTGTATTGCTTAGTCTAGATGTGTCCAATGGTCCAGTGAAGCATAACTGCACACATACAGTGCAAGCTAATCCACGGGTATCTGATTGTGTATCTGGGAGGAGGCCAGACAAATAGCTGCCAAACATACACTGAAACTGTCTAACATGTCAAAACAGTTCAAATCAGCTTGTTCTGACTGCTGCTACATATTCTCGCTCTCATTATTATCATTTTACTCGTGGCTGCATCTCTTTCTATATCTGTGCTGTGTTTCGTAACTGCTGTACTGCCATGACAACTGAGTTTTCCCCACAGGATCGATACACGTCTATCTAAATGGAAGAATACATTTGCAACCGAAATATACATTCACGCATCAGAAGGCTGACCAAAGTACATAATGTAAATAGCAGCAGCTTTTAATAATAGAAAAACTACACTATCATATCTGACACCAGTGCCCTAGCACTCTACTTTACACAGTGCATACTATATGAAAGAGAAGGAATATCCCACAGTCTGGTTATATAAACTATGGGATAGGACCCAGAGTAATTGTTCCCAGTGGATCACTGCAAGAGTAAGTGTGTTTTAATGAGCCAAAGTCCCAGGGAGAGAGTGAATTGACTTCAATGCGGGTCCCGGGATGGGAAAGTTTAAGAACCCTTGATATCAGTTACACTGCAGTACATGTACAATAGATCTCACGTCTAGTGACAGATACCCAACCCCCCCCCCCCCACCGTGGCCCCAGTGTGGATCTAATCCATTTAGCATGTTGAGTAATGACAGTTAATCTAATGGAGCCACCCCCCTCTGGTCTGTGCGAATGGATTATCCGCACCCCATTCCTACACAGCAATACGTCTGTTACTGTTGAAAGTATAGTTTGTGGTACTGTACGTGCGTGCGTGCGTGTAAGAGAGTATTAAGAGATACAGCAAAAGGACAAGGAAAGAGAGGGTGTGTGGCAGAAAGTGAGAAAAGGAGAGTGTGAGAAAGCGAGTTTGCCTCGCTGCCAGGCAGATAAGACTATGGTCTGCAGTTGTACAGTTTTAAACACAGTGGCTAGGTATTAAATCAGTGTTCAACCCTAATCTTTCAACGGATGCCAATTCACTTCCCTATCAGGGATAGCAATATATCATGCCTCTATTGGTCTGATCACATGATATAAGGAGCTTCAGAACTCGTGTGTGCATGGGGCAGCATGACCTACCTGTAGCAGTTAGTGGTACCGTCCTATCATCCTGTCTTCAAGACCATCTTGTCACACTGTCGATAGCAGACACACCAAAAGCTAGCCCATTAGATGAGGGCCTTGACGAGTCAGGTGTTAGCAGACAGTGTCCTGCAGGAGAGAAAGCC